>NC_037670.1:53745791-53807705 GCF_003255815.1 Theropithecus gelada | reverse complement strand
TTCCTTCCTTCCTTCCTTCCTTCCTTCCTTCCTTCCTTCCTTCCTTCCTTTCTTCCTTTCTGTCTGTCTGTCTGTCTGTCTTTCTTCTTTCTTTTTTAGATGGAGTCTCACTCTGTCACCCAGGCTGCAGTGCAGTGGTACGATCTCGGCTGACTGCAACTTTGGCCTCCTGGGTTCAGGCAATTCTCCTGCCTCAGCCTCCCGAGTAGCTGGGACCACAGGTGCGTGCCACCATGCCCGACTACTTTTTATATTTTTAGTAGAGATGGGGTTTCACCACGTTGGCCAGGCTGGTCTCGAACTCCTGACCTTAGGTGATCCACCTGCCCTGACCTCCCAAAATGCTGGGAGGCAATGATTTCTTGGATATGACACCAAAAGTATAAGCATCAAAAGAAAAAATTGATATATTGGACTTCACTAAAGTTAAAAACTTCTGTATCAAAGACCACTGTGAAGAGAGTGAAAAGACAGCCTTTAGAATTGGAGAAAATATTTTCAAATCATCTATCTGATTGACAAGTAATATTCAGAGTATACAGAGTTCTTACAAAGCAACAAAAACAAAAGGACAACTCAATTAAAAAATGGGCAAAGGACTTGAGTAGATATGTGTCCAAAGTCATCCAAATGGCCAATATGCACATGAAAGGATGCTAAACATCGTTATTCACCAGGGAGATGCAAATCAAAACCACAATGAGATACCCCTACACACCCACCTCCTGGCTATGATTAAAAACAACTTGAAATAACAAGTGTTGGCAAGGATGTGGAGAAATTGGAACCTTTGTGCATTGCTGGTGGGAATGGAAAATGTTGCAGCTGCTGTGGAAATTTGGTACATGCTCAAGTAGTTGGACATGGAATTACCATAAAATTACCAGCAATTGCACTCTTTGGTATATATCCAGAAGAATGAAAAGCAGGAACTTAAAGAGCTTAAAGAGATACTTGTATGCCAATGCTCTTAGTAGCATTATTCATAGTAACCAAAAGGTGGAATCCACCCAACCGTCCATTGATGAATGAATGTATAAGCAAAATGTGGCCTATCCCTGCAATGGAAGATTTGTTGGCCATAAAAGGAAATGATATTCTGATACATGCCAAAACATGGATAAACACTGAGGACACTATGCTAAGTGAAATAAGCCAGACACAAAAGGACAGATATTGTATGATTCCCGATATGGCTGGGCTGTGTCCCCACCCAAATCTCATCTTGAATTGTAGCTCCCATCATCCTCACGTGTTGTGGAGGGACCCAGTAGGAGATAATTGAATCATGGGGGCTGTTTCCCCCATACTGTTCTCATGGTGCTGAATAAGTCTCGTGAGAGCTGATGGTTTTATAAGGGGAAACCCCTTGTGCTTGGCTCTCATTCCCTCTTTTGCTTCCTTCGTCTTCCACCATGATTGTGAGGTCTCCCCAGCCATGTGGAACTGTGAGTCCATCAATCCGCCTTCCTTTATAAATTACCCAGTTACTGCATGATGTGGTTGTTTAAAAGCGCATGGCACCTCTCCTCTCACTTTCTCTTACTCCTGCTTCTGCCATGTAAGACGCCTCCTTGCCTTTTGCCTTCTACCATGATTGAGGCCTCATGAAGCAGAAGCCACTATGCTTCCTGTACAACCTGCAGAACTACAGGCCGATCAAACCTCTTTTCTTATAAGTTGTCCAGTCTCAGGTATTTCTTTATAGCAGTGCGATAATGAGACTAATGTAGAGTCACATATAGCAAATCAAGGTAGAGCCAGGATTTGAGACCATGTTTGCGAGTGACTCCTAAGCCTAGAGATGGTAGAGTGGCCATCTCTACCACCTACCATTCCAGGACACTTCAGGGCTTCAGCTAAAACCCTTGGGTGGGGCTCAGCAGACCCAAGTTCTGGGTCAGTTCTCCTCTGCCTCAATATGTGACCTCAGGCAGACCCCTGGGTTGTCCTTGATCTAAATCTCATGGGCATGCCCAACTCCATTTTTTTTTTTTTTGCACTAATTATTATCTTTGCCTGGAACATTCTTCCTCCCATTCCTCTGTGTCAGGGACTCTTAAGACCACTCTCATGTTCAACGACTTGCTAGAAGGACTCAGAAAAGCCTGTTATGCTCACAATTACAATTTTTTTTTTTTTTTGAGACAGAGTCTCGCTCTGTCACCAGGTTGGAGTACAGTGGCATGATCTCGGCTCACTGCAACCTCAGCCTCCCGGGTTCAAGTGATTCTCCTGCCTCAGCCTCCTGAGCAGCTGGGACTACAGGCACCTGCCACCACACCCAGCTAATTTTTGTATTTTTAGAAGGGATGGGGTTTTGCCATTTTGGCCAGAATGGGCTCGATCTCTTGACCTCATGAGCCGCACTCCTTGGCCTCCCAAAGTTTAAAACCGCCAAGGCTAAAAGGTACATAGGACAGAGTCCAGGGGACACCAGGATCAAGCTTTCTTTTGTCCTCTCCTGGTGGAGCCATACGGATAGCACCAACTGTGATGATACGTAGGGCATATTGTCAACCATGGAAGCTCATGCAACTTTAATTTCCAGAGTTTTTTATTTTTACTTTTGCAAGAAGAGGTCTTGCTATGTTGCCCAGTCTGGTCTCGAACTCTTGGACTCAAGCAATCTGCCTGCCTTGGCCTCCCAAAGTGCTAGGATTCCAGGTGTGAGTCATCGCACTTGGCCAGTTTTCCAGAGTGTTTATTGAGGTCAGTCACGTAAACGTGGAGTGCCCATGTGGCTGAGCTTATTCAATCTCCAGCCTCTCCAGAGGTCAAACTGAACCAGAGAGGTCTAAGATCCCCCACCATCATTGATAGTGTTGGCGTAAACTATCTGCTGTGGCCCACTGCCCCAGGTATGCAAAAACCACTCATCACGTGGGATATTTCACAGGCTTCAAGGTTATCTCCTGGTCAGAGTCAGTTCTTTCTTTGGAATGTGCAGGGTTTGGACAGCAAAGACCTGCTGAGTTAACCCCTTGTTGCACACTCTCATGGTTCTTTCTTATCAACCAAAACTCAGCACAAACATGGCTTCCTCAGAGGGGCCTCTGTTGACCGACCAACCTGAATGACTCCCTGTCACTTTCTGTTACTTTCCCATGGTTTACTTTCATAATTGCTCTTCTGATCACCATATATTTTCCTGTTTTTTGTTTCTTATTTTTTAGAGACAGGGTCTTGCTCTGTCACCCAGGCTGGAGTGCAATGGCACAATCATGGCTCACTGTAACCTCAGTCTCCTGGGCTCAAGGGATCCTTCCACTTCAGCCTCCTGAGTAGCTCGACTATAGGAATGCACCATCATGCCCAGGAAATTTTTTTTTTTTTTTTTGAGATGGAGTCTTGTTCTGTCGTCAGACTGGAGTGTACTGGCACGACCTTGGCTTACTGCAACCTCCGCCTCCCGGGTTCAAGTGATTCTCCTGCCTCAGCCTCCTGAGTAGCTGGGACTACAGGCATGCGCCACCATGCCCAGCTGATTTTTATATTTTTAGTAGAGATGCGGTTTCACCATGTTGGCCAGGATGGTCTGGATCTCTTGACGTCAGGATCCACCCGCCTCGGCCTCCCAAAGTGCTGGGATTACAGGTGTGAGCCACCGTGCCCATCATGTGCAGGTAATTTTTAAGGTTTCTGCAGAGATGGGAGTCTTGCTATGTTGCCTAGGCTGGTCTTGAACTCCTGGCCTCAAATAATCCTCCAGCCTCAGCCTCCCAAAGTGCTGGGATTGTAATCCCTGCCACCACATCTGGCGCATATTCTCCTGTTTGCTCTTCATCTACTCCTCCCACTAGAATGTCGGCACTTTGAAAGTACGGAGTTTGTTGCTTGTGCTCTGTGTTGCATTTCAAACACCAAGAACAGAACACAACAAAGAATAGAAACTTAATAAACATTCTTTGACTAGTGAAGGAATCTGGACAAAGATGGACTGATTTCCAGTATCTTTTTCAGTTCTAAGGAAAGAAAACCATGAATCAAGTTCGTGGATTCATAGTTTTCTAACTTTTTTTTTTTTTTTTTTGAGATGGTGTCTTTCTCTGTTGCCCAGGCTGGAGTGCCGTGGCACAATCTTGGCTCACCGCAACCTCCATCCCTTGGGTTCAAGCGATTACAGGTGCATGCCACCATGCCCGGCTAATTTTTTAATTTTTAGTAGAGATGGGGTTTCACCGTGTGAGCCAGGCTGGTCTCAAACTCCTGACCTTGTGATCCAGCTGCCTCAGCCTCCCAAAGTGCTGAGATTACAGGCTTGAGCCACTATGCCTGGCCCTAACTAGATTTTGATTTCTAATCAGGAAAGAGTATTTTTCTGATGATGATTTTTTTTTTTTTTTGAGATGGAGTCTCACTCTGTCACCAGGATGGAGTGCAGTGGTGCAATCTCGGCTCACTGCAACTTCCGCCTCCTGGGTTCAAGCGATTCTCCTGCTTCAGCCTTCCAAGTAGCTGGGATTACAGGCATGCGCCACCACACCCAGCTGATTTTTGTATTTTTAGTGGAGAGGGGGTTTCATTGTGTTGGCCAGGCTGGTCTTGATCTCCTGACCTCGCGGTCCGCCTGCCTCGGCCTCCCAAAGTGCTGGGATTACAGGTGTGAACCACCCTGCCTGGCCTCTAATTATTATTTTACCTGAACGTCCTCAGGGCTGTTTAGGGAAGAGCAGGTGCCTGAGAAATGAATACACGATTTCTTCCTTTCCTGAATGCCCCCCACCCCTCATGCTCTCCTGGGAGCACTTCCCTTCCCCTGTCTTCTTCCTCTTCCCCTGTTTTGTGGATGTGACTTGTGAATCACGCTGCTCACTTCATCTGCAGTTGCTTCTGTTTTGTTGTTCTTGTTGTTGTTGTTGTTGTTGTTTTTTTTTTTGAGCTCATTAGTGTAAACTGTCTCTTTCTGAGATGATAAACGTGTCCGTCCCCTAAAAGCTGTGACTGTCTGATGACTTAACTCTAGCAGGAAGTTCCAAAGATTTCCACCTAAAGTGAATCTTTTTTTGAGGTCCCTCCACCTTTTTGCCATAGCTGGCTTGGATTCCACTTATATAGTGTCCTAGGGCTGCTGCAGCAAATTATAAGCGAGTAGCTTAAAACAGTAGCAATGGGCTGGGCATGGTGGCTCATGCCTGTAATCCCAGCACTTTGGGAGGCCAAGATGGGTGGATCACTTGAGGTCAGGAGTTCGAGATTAGCCTGGCCAACATGGTGAAACCCCATCTCTACTAAAAATACATAGAAAATTAGCCGGTCACGGTGGTGCACGCCTGTAGTTCCAGCTACTTGGGAGGCTGAGGCAGAATCGCTTGAACCCAGGAGGCAGAGGTTGCAGTGAGCTGAGATCAAGCCACTGCACTCCAGCCTGGGCCACAGAGCAAGACTCCATCTAAAAAAAAAAAAAAGAAGAAGAAGAAGAAGAAGAAGAAGAAATATATCCATTCATGGTTCTGGAGGCCACAAATTCAACGTCAAGGTGTCATCGGGGCCACACTTCCTCTGAAGGTTTAGGGGAGGAGCCTTCCTGCCTCTTCCAGCTTCTAGAGGTTCCTGAAGTTCCTTGGCTAGTGGTACCTCCCTCCAATCCCTGCCTCCAAGGGCTTCTTCCTTTTGTATCTCTGTCCCAAACCTCCCTCTCCTTGCTCGTATAAGAAACCAGCCAGTGGACTCAGGGTTCGCCAAAAATCCAGGATGATCTTATACCCAGAGCCTTACCACAAAGACTCTATTTCTTTTTTTCTTTTCCTCTTTCTTTCTTTCTTTCTTTCTTTCTTTCTTTCTTTCTTTCTTTCTTTCTTTCTTTCTTTCTTTCTTTTTTTCTTTCCTTCCTTCCTTCCTTCTTTCTTTCTTTTCTTTCTTTCCTTCTTTCTTTTCTTTCCTTCTTTCCTTCCTTCCTTCCTTCCTTTCCTTCCTTCCTTCTTTCTTTCTTTTCTTTCTTTCTTTCCTTCTTTCTTTTCCTTCCTTCCTTCCTTCCTTCCTTCCTTCCTTCCTTCCTTCCTTCCTTCCTTCCTTCCTTCTTCCCTCCCTCCCTCCCTTCCTTTCTTTTCTTTCTTTCTTTCTTGATGGAGTCTTTCTCTATTGCCCAGGCTGGAGTGCAGTGGCGCGATCTTGGCTCACTGCAACCTCCGCCTCCCAGGTTCAAGTGATTCTCCTGCCTCAGCCTCCCGAGTAGCAGGGATTACAGGCATGCGCCAACAGGCTCGGCTAATTTTTTTTTTTTTTTGTATTTTCAGTAGAGATAGGGTTTCACCATGGTGGTCAGGCTGGTCTTGAACTCCTGACCTCATGATCCACCCACCTTGGCCTCCCAAAGTGCTGGGATCACAGGCGTGAGCCACCGTGCCCAGCCTCACAAAGACTCTATTTCTAAATAAGGCCACATTCACAAGTCCCGGGGGTTAGAACTTGTACATTTTTTGTTTGTTTGAGACAAGGTTTTGCTCTGTTGCCCAGACTGCAGTGCAGTGGCATGATCATGTTTCACTGCAGCCTTGAACTTCTGGAGTCAAAGGATCCTCCTTTCTCAACCTCCTGAGAGGCTGGGACTACAGGCACATGCCACCATGCCTACCTAATTTGTTTTTATTTTTTGTAGAAATAGGGTCTCCCTATGTTGCCCAGGGCTGGTCTTAAACTCCTGGGCTCAAGCAGTCTTCCCACCTTGGCCTCCCAAAGTGCTGAGATTACAGGCATGAGCCATTGCGCCCTGCCTTGATATAGAAATTTACCCCCCTGGCATTTCATTCAGAAGTCGGACGACTGGGCAGATCATGGACAACCTGGTTCTGCCTCTTTTAGCTTTAATTTATTGTGAGATGCAGGGCCACAGAATGTGGACTGTGAATCCCCGCTCTCAGCCCCAAGGCTCTGCATCAAAGTTCTCAAATTCTGCATCAAAAATCAAATTCAGATATTACTTCTTATTCAAGGGCAGTGACCTTGAGCAAGCCCGTTGTCTGTTTTGCAATTCCAAGCAAGGCTTTATCTAAACCTCAGACTCGGTGGAATATTTTCAGATTATACATCTAAAAATATGCTTAGTAGGAGAACACTACATTCTTTATATCAAAGTACTATACATATTTATAATTATTTTTCCATCTCCAGTCTCTGTCCGTTTCCCTCAGAGATCACAAATGTTCAATTATTTCTTAGATATGTTAGAATTATACAGACCTATCTTAAAAATTGTTTCCACTCTTTTCCCTCCCTCCCCTCCCTCTTTCCCTCCCTTTTCCCTTCCTGTTTTCCTCCCTTTTTCTCTTTCCTTCCTTCCTTCCTTCCTTTCTTCCTTCCTTCCTTCCTCCCTCCTTCCCTTCCTTCCTTCCTCTTTCCCTCCCTTCCTCCCTCCCTCCCTCCATCCCTCCCTTCCTTCTTTCCTTCCTTCCTCTTTTCCTTCCTTCCTTCCTTCCTTCCTTCCTTCCTTCCTTCCTTCCTTCCTTCCTTCCTTCCTTTCCTTCCTCTTTCCCTCCCGTCTTTCCTTCCTCTTTTTCACATCATGGCCTCTTGTTCTTGGTTTTATTCTGGAATCATTTTTGTTCATTTGGGCTTGTGTCTCTCTGCTCCAGCTATTATGCTGTGAACATTTTTTTCTTTCTTCTTTTGCTCTTTCCCTGAAGGTAAGACTTCTAAATCCATTTTTCTAGACACAGCTTGACTACTCTCTCTTTCTTGTAATTTTTACTAACTGTCCTCAAAAGCCATTTGTTGTGAAGCATTCATGGACCAGGCTTGGTAATTTCCAAAGAGAATTAAGGCCACTTAGGATAAAAAGCACATACAATGAGATTATTGGATGAGAAAAATGAATCAAAGCTATGAAAAGGACCAAATGTGCTCCCTTAAGGACTGAGTTACTCTAATTAAATTTTGAATTTGGCACTGGGGTTCCTGTTGGTCTGGGCAATAAGAGAAGCAAAGACATTGCAAAGACTTTATTTAATAGAGAACAGAGCTGCTCCATTTGTCATTAGAGAGAGATCTTTTCTGATTTTTAACTATAAAAGGAATTTTCCGGTTGGATATCATACAAGGGACACTGAGCAAGATAATCAACAAAGCAGACATTATTTTATCTGAAAGATTTCTGGGCCAGGCGTGGTGGCTCATGCCTGTAATCTCAGCACTTTGGGAGGCCGAAGCAAGCGGATCACCTGAGGTCAGAAGTTTGAAACCAGCCTGGCCAACATGACGAAACCCTGTCTTTAGTAAAAATACAAAAAATTACCCCGGCGTGGTGGCAGGTGACTGTAACCCCAGTTACTTGGGAGGTTGAGGCATGAGAATTGCTTGAACCTGGGAGGTGGAGGTTGCAGTGAGCCAAGATCGCGCCACTGCACTCCAGCCTGGGTGACACAGTGAGACTCTGTCTCAAAAAAAAAAAAAAAAAAAAAAAGTTTTTTTTCCTTTTCGACAGGAACCTGGGAGATCCACCTGTGTGACTTAGCTATGAAATGCTCCCCTGGGACTGAACAAGTTGGCTTTCTGAGTGGAAGGACCAGGATTGACTATGTTCTTGTTGGACAGTACCAACCAAGGTCTCCCATAGATGTTGATGTTGGTAGAGCTTTTGCTGTGCTATTTGCACTGCTTGTGTTGGATTCTAGGTTAATTGCTTCTTTTTTTTTTTTTTTTTTTTTTTTTTTTGGTGAGACAGAGTCTCGCTGTGTCGCCCAGGCTGGAGTGCAGTGGCATGATCTCGGCTCACTGCAAGCTCCGCCTCCTGGGTTCACGCCATTCTCCTGTCTCAGCCTCCTGAGTAGCTGGAACTACAGGCATCCGCCACCACGCCCTGCTATTTTTTTGCACTTTTAGCAGAGACTGGGTTTCACTGTGTTAGCCAGGATGGTCTCGATCTCCTGACCTTGTGATCTGCCTGCCTCGGCCTCCCAAAATGCTGGGATTACAGGCGTGAGCCACTGCGCCCAGCCCGGTCAATTGCTTCTTAAAGCCACTCTGGGTCCCTGATAATAAAATGAGCTCCTGAACTTTATATGGAAAAGTGGTAGCAGCAGGGAGTTATTTTACATTGTCTTGTTTTGTGTCACGGGATCTTGCAACTCTGGGTTCCACTGCTAGGACCCCAAATCACTACTTGGCCCAGCAGGGAGTTATT
Organism: Theropithecus gelada; assembly: GCF_003255815.1. Classification (NCBI taxonomy): domain Eukaryota; kingdom Metazoa; phylum Chordata; class Mammalia; order Primates; family Cercopithecidae; genus Theropithecus; species Theropithecus gelada. The sequence continues at coordinate 53,798,587 of NC_037670.1, read as the reverse complement.
TTACATTGTCTTGTTTTGTGTCACGGGATCTTGCAACTCTGGGTTCCACTGCTAGTACCCCAAATCACTACTTGGCCCAAGGAAATTATCAAAAATGATGATGATAACGATGATGATGATGATGACAATGTCAGCCAACCTTACTTCTTATCTTTGTGGAGAGTTTAATTTGTGACAGTTACTGGGCTAAGTCTTGGCCATACATTTTCTTAACTTAACAATAGCTTTATAAGGAATGTGTCATGCTGTTTTGATCTTCATGTTATAGGAGATCAGAGGTCAATGATGTGTCTGAGTTGGGTGGTGCCTGCATTAGCTCCCTAAGGCTGCCATAACAAAGTACCACAAACTGGGTGGCTTAAAAAATGAAATTTATTTTCTCATAGTTCTGCAGGCCAGAAGTCCAAAATCGAGTTGTTAGCAGAATTGGCTCCTTCTTGGGGGCTCAGAAGAAGAATCTTCTCCATGCCTCTCTCCCAGCTTCTGGTGGTGACCAACGATCCTTGGCTTGGAGCTGCATCCCTCCAATCTCTGTCTCCTTCACTGCAGGACTTTCCCCCTCTGTAACTATGTCTTCATATAACTTCTTTCCTCTGTGCGTGTCTGTCTCTGTCTCTTTTCCTCTTCTTGAAGCACGCAAGCCATATTGGACTAAGGGTCTATCCTACTCGAGTATGGCCTCATCTTAACTTATGTCTTAATTACATTTGCTGGCCAAGAATGGGGCTTTCACAACGATATTAGTGGTCCTATAAGAAGAGAAAGAGATCTTTCCCTCTGTTTTATCCCATGTGAATGTGCTGAGGAAAGGCCACATGAGAACATAGCAAGAAGGTGGCAGTCTGCAACTCAGAAAGAGAGTCCTCACCAGGAAATCAATCAGGAAGCACCTTGATCAGCCTCCAGAACTGTGAGAAATCAACTTCTGTTTTCAAAGGACCTATTCTATGATATTTTGTTACAACAGCCTGAGCTCACTAAGACAGTCATAAATCTGTGTATGTAGTAAACATATCTCTAGCCTTTGCAACTTGAAAGAGATTACCACATATCTTTCGAGGAGTCAAAAGGCTTTCAAGAGTTCATTTGGCAGTGGTTTCATTTCAGTAATTTTTGGGGGAGAAACGATTGAGAGTGAATGGAGGAAAGAGACTTGTGGGCTGATTTTTGATGCTGTAAATACTGCCATGAGTAACATCTTCATGCAGTAACAACTTTATGCATTTTTATGGCTGTGGGGTCTGGAACATTTGCACTGGAGTCCAGTGATCTGGTTTGAATCACACCCCAACATGAATTAACTATGTGACATGGGGCCATTACTTCACCCCCTTAGGCCTTAGTTTCCTTATCTGTAAAATGGGAATACTAATAATATCTATTCTCACAGGGTTATTTAAGGATTCAATGAGTTAAACACAGAAGGCATTTCAAATAGTTCTTGCTGAGTAGTAAATGTTGACCAAGGCATGTTTTGCAACTGCTGAATTATTCCTGAGTCTGTGTTCCCAGGGAGTGTTAATGGTATAGCTTTCCACATGCTGTGGTCAGACTGGCTGTGGGCATGGGGATTCTGTTCCTGACTGCTCCAAACTTTTCAACTTCTGTTAGGCTGCCTTCTTAACAGACTGATAGGTTTTGAATCAGCAGAACATTATTCCATTTTTTGCAGAGATGTAAGATCTGGGGAATAGCTGAATAGGCCACTCCTTTGGAGGGAAGAGAAGATTGTCCCTGCAGGAGAACTGGATGTTCTCGAAGGATCCAGGACTCTCAGAAGCAGTGGAGGTGGTTAGAAGCAGACAAACTGGAGATGCATTTGTGGTAGAATTGAAGAGTCCCTGATAATGAATTACAGGTTGGGGGGGGAGAGAGAGAGATAGAGAGAGAGATTGAGAGAGAGACTGATTCTGGCTGGAGCAATTAATTAGTCATTTCTCACAATGACTTTCTTTCTTGCCTGTTTTGCACACACCTAACGTGCTTCCTAAAGCTTAAGGCTGACCTCTTTGGATGCACCCGGGGCTTGCAATGAAAGGTAAAAGCCCAGGGAAGCTGAAGCTGGGCTCTGGAGGCCAGAGCAGGAACTGGATTGCCCACTTATACCTACGTTTGTTTATTTAACAGCTTCTCAGTCTTGTTTGGGTACCTTGAGCTCTTTTGAGGTCATTCTTAGCTCTGTTGCCCAGGCTGGAGTGCAGTGGTGTGATCATAGCTCACTGCAGCCTCCAACTCCTGGGCTCAAGTGTTCCTCCTGCCTTAGCCTCCTCAGTATCTGGGACCCCAGTTGTGTGTCACCATGCCAGGCTAATTTTTAATTTTTTGTAAAGGTGGGTCTCACTATGTTGCCCAGGCTGGTTTCCAACTCCTGGCCTCAAGTGATCTTCCTACCTTGGCCTCCCACAGTGCTGTGATTACAGACGTGAGCCACCATGCCTGGCCAGGTATGATAGTTTACATTCCAAGTCACATGTCAGAGTCATATATTTTGCTTAGTAGTGTATGGCATAGTTGGTATGAAAGGGTTAAAAATATCAATATTTCATGAAAATGGTCATTACCTCTAGAAGCGTTTTCCTCCTAATGAGATCTGAGAGCTGCTGGCTTCTCTCGGATGTGTCTGGGATTGGAACCAGCCGTGCCTTCCACCTTCACGGAGTTTCTGTTGAGTCTGCTTCACTGGGCAGCAGTGTCAACAGAGGTCTCCTGAGATTCTCAGGTCACAGTGATGCCAAGTCTATTTTACATTGGAAGCTATTTGGTTTCTCTTGTCTCTGGATGAAGTGAGAAACCCATTAAATGCAGGCTTCCCTAAGTGGGGTTTATATTTATTTTACCATGAATTGGTTGGCTGCTTCATGCCATCAGTCAGATTCTTGCTGGTCACTGCTCTTGTCACTTGGCCGTATCCCAAATTTATTTCCCTCAATACTAGCTTACTATGTAGTTTCATCTTAGGGGATGTTCACTCTGTGGCTTGCTGCTGTCTATTATTATTTGGGTTTTCCAAGGCAATTCCTTGCCAGCCTCCTCTTGACTGTTATTAATCATCATACCGTAACCCTTATTCATTCATTCAGTCTTTCATTCATTCAACAAACATTTAGTAAGTGTCTGTAATATGCCAGGCTGGGTACTGGGGCCAGGGATTCAAAACAAGGTAATCTCCCTGCTTTCAAGGAGAAAATCCATGCAATGTGTACCAACTCTCCATCAGCAATTCTCACCCCTGGCTGCATGGGAGGGTCTCTTGGAGGAGAAGCTTCTTTAATTTTGTTGTTTTGTTTTCAGACAGAGTCCCGCTCTGTCAGCCAGGGTGGAGTGTAGTGGTACAATCCCGGCTCACTGCAGCCTCTACCTCTTGGGCTTAAGCAATTCTCCTACTTCAGCGTCCTGAGTAGCTGGGACCACAGGCGCCTGCCACCATGCCTGGCTATTTTTTTTTGTTTTTTTGTTTTGGTATTTTTTTTGTAGAGATGGAGCAAGATGCTGTCTCAAAAAATAATAATAAAAAATAAAATTAAATTTAATCTGTTGAGACTTAATTTTTGTCCTAAATATGGCTTATCTTGGAACCTCCACCTCCCAGGTTCACCCCATTCTCCTGCCTCAGCCTCTCGAGTAGCTGGGACTACAGGAACCCACCAACACGCCCGGCTAATTTTTTTTTTTGGTATTTTTTAGTAGAGATGGGATTTCACCGTGTTAGCCAGAATGGTCTCGATCTCCTGACCTTGTGATCTGCCCGCCTTGGCCTCACAAAGTGCTGGGATTACAGGCAAGAGCCACTACGCCCGGCCAGAAGGCCCCTGTCTTTTAGCTGAAAGCGCATCACACTTCTCAACCACACTTTCCTAATTTGCCTCTGTGGAACCAACATTGTTGGACTATCAGCTTCGTGGTTGATCAGTGCCTAGCAGTCTCTTGCCTAAGCCTCTCTTCTTCCTCTAGTCTTCCATCCGTCAGTAACGCTGGAGTGGGAAGGTCTGCAAGGATCCAGAACCCTCCGTTGGTGGAGTCCACACATGACCCATTAAAGATGAATTGCAGGCAGGCCTACTATTGGGAGCACCAGCCTTAATGGATTTTCCTACAGAGATAGTTGATGTACAGAGGCAATAAACTAACTGCTTTGTGATTGACCACTTTGAAAGAAGTGAGCATGCCTGGCACTGTGCTTATCAGGTTGAGTATCACCTGTTGGAGGGCCAGATTCCACAAGGGGAGGAGTGGCCTGGAAATGGATATTTGAGTCCCTGGTCTCCCTGCATAGTGGGATTCAGGGAATGTACAGATCAATCATCCTTCCCTATAGCTCAAATCAACAAGATCACCTGACCACGGGGACTTAGCTGTGGCTAAAAGGTGCTCACATTTCTACGAGGCCAGTGGAATCCTTGAACATGGTTCTTACTCTATTTAAATAAGAACACTGGTTTCCCTGAGGCCTCTCTGTGAAGGCAGATTTAGGAAAGGCCAGATCCTAAAATGAGGTCCAGGCATAGAGGAAAGGAGAAGCACAAAAGACAGCAAGCTGTGAGAATAATGTCATGATAGGCTCTTGGTGACCCTCTGTGATTGAGTGGATGCACTTTGGCAAAATCTCATTATTGAAACTGTATTAGTCAGGGTTTTCCAGAGAAACAGAACCAATAATATGATGCGTATGTGTGGTGAGATATATATATATATATATACACACACACACACACACACACACACATATATATATATATATATTTTTTTTTTCTTCTTCCAAGGAATTGGCTCATGTGATTGTGGGGGCTGGCAAGTCTGAAATTTGCAGGACAGGCCAGCAGGCTGGAGACTCCAGGAAGAGTTGACTTTGCAGTCTTGAATCTGAAGGCAGTCTGGAGGCAGAATTCCTTCTTTCTGCGGGGAACTTAGTCTTTTCTCTCTTTTTTTTTGAGACGGAGTTTTGCTCTTGTTGCCCAGGTTAGAGTGCGGTAGCACAATCTCAGCTTACTGCAACCTCCACCTCCCAAGTTCAAGCGATTTTCCTGCCTCAGCCTCCCGAGTAGGTGGGATTACAGGTGCCCACCACCACGCCCAGCTAATTTTGTATTTTCAGTAGAGAGGGGGTTTCTCCATGTTGGTCAGCTGGTCTTGAACTCTCAACCTCAGGTGGTCTGCCCTCCTCAGCCTCCCAAAGTGCTGGCCTCCCAAAGTGCTGGGGTTACAGCGTGAGCTACTGTGCCCGGCATCTTTTCTCTTAAGGCCCTCAACTGATTGTATGAGAGTAATCTGCTTTACTCAAAGTCTACCAATTTAAATCTTAATCCCTTCTGAAACACACCTTCACTGCAACATCTATTCTGGTGTTTGACCAAAAACTAGGTAACATGGCCTGGCCATGTTGACATAAAATTAACTATCACAGGAGCAGATAGTCCCTGTTTTTACCTAGTGTGTGAATCCTCAAGTCATGGTAGAGTTGACTTATTAAATAGACATAAGTGAATGAAACGCCTTGGAAGAGTTCCAGCTGGAACCCCTCAGGAGTCCTCAAGTTTGCAAATGTTTGTTAAGTGTTCACTCTAGGATTGGGCCCATGAAAACTTAGCTACTTTTACCTAATCACCATTACTTTAGGAAGGTCTCACAGTGGAAGAGGGAAAGGACCTGATGAGTGAATGTAATTATTGCTGTTGGAGTTGCTGATGTTATTTATTGCCTACATGTTACCTCTCTTTCTTGACTGTTCCAGTTGCTAAGTCAGAGACTCACCAGCCCCTGTGTCTATAAAGTCACCATTTCTGTGATCTGGTTACTCTTTCACTTTATTGATATGGGACCCATTCACATGGGCTTTTAAAGAAGCTGGCAATTCCTGGGCTGATGCTTCTGCCTTTTGGAGAGCTGTTTTGTCTTACTGCAAAGTGAATTGTTTGAGCTCCCTCTCTTACTTCATAAGGTTGCAAACACCAGCATAGTTCCATCAGTAAAATGCTCCTCCTCAGCAGGAAGTTATGAGATGTATACTTTCAGAGATGGTGTGTAGGCCCCAGAGAGAGCATGGCCAGGTTTATCCCACGACTGTCTTGTCAGCTTCTACCAATCTCTGATGTGTCTCCGTCGAACAGCCCAGATCTCTGGCAGATCAGCACCCAACGTTCAGGACTTGATGTTCAGCCTTTGTGAGCACCAGAAAGAGGATTTTATTTTTGCCTGGTGCAGAATCTTGGGAAGGTACAGTCGTTCTTAACACTAAGAGAAAAGCAGGAAGGGAGGACCCAGTAGTGGCTCATTAGCTGCGTGCATGAGATTCAAACTTTTCTGTTTCTGGCATGAGCTTTTGGTAACCTTTTCCCTCAATCCCCTTCCTCCTGAATAGCTTTGAAACTTCAGTTTATTAGGCAGCCCAAGTACTCACCATCAGATAATTTGCACCTACTTGAATTCTCTCAATAACTGCTAAATCCCCTGTGGATATTCCCATGGCTACACCCCAGCTTTTGCTCCCCACGACATCCTTTGAGGATTTTCGATAAAAAACAAGAGGGTTCTGTTTTACCTCTTTTTCTTCAAAGGTGGCACCCTATGGGTGAGTCTGAGCAGAGAATGAATATAACTGAGACAAGATGGTGGTTGTCTATTGACTTCAGATATTTAACCATGAAATGAGTTTTTTTTTTTTTTTAAACAAAGGCAGAATCGTGTATACCCATCCCTAGAAAGGGGATGTTTGACAAAATTACCAAACATTCAATTTAACTGAACGTAGTGGCATATGTGCCACACTGACTGAATTTTGGCCCAGCCTTTGTGGCGAATGTGGTCCGATGCTTTGTCGACAGCCAGGCAACAAGCTCATGTCCACAGAGCCCCAGCAAAGCCTTCGTGCAGGTGCTCTCTGGCCTAGGTTTCCTTTCCCTCAGACCCAAGGCTTGTTTCAGACTGAGGCCTCTGTTGCCTAATTGCTGCTTAAAAATTCCATACTTTTTCCCTCTGAAGAAAGCAATCTGGCTGGGCATGGTGGCTCACATCTATAATCTCAGCACTTTGGGAGACTGAGGTGGGAGAATTGCTTGGGGTTAAGAGTTCAAGACCGGCCTGGGCAACATAGCGAGACCCTATCTCTATTTCATTAACTTAAAAAAAGCAATCTTTTCCTCTGAACCCTTCCCAGATCAACTCTTTAGTAGGTGTACCCCAAGAGCCACATTTCTGGGACTTTCTTCTGCATAGTTAAAGCATTACAGTCAAAACTTGGCAAGAGGAAGATTTACTTTTAGGTTTTATTTTATTTATTTGTTTATTTTTGAGATGGAGTCTTACTCTGTTGCCCAGGCTGGAGAGCAGTGGCACAATCTTGGCTCATTGCAGCCGCCACCTTCCGGGTTCAAGGGATTATCCTGCCTCAGCCTTCAGAGCAGCTGGGATTATAGGCTCCCGCCACCACGTCCGGCTAATTTTTGTATTTTTAGTAGAGTTGGGATTTCACCATGTTGGCCAGACTGGTCTCGAACTCCTGACCTCAAGAGATCTGCTCACCTCGGCCTCCTAAAGTGCTGGGATTACAGGCATGAGCCACTACACCCGGCCACTTTTAAGTTTAGAAGTGTAAACTTAAAGCAAGTATTAATTTTTTTTTTTTAACTTTTAAGTTCAGTGGTACACGTGCAGGTTTGTTCCATCGGTAAACTTGTGTTACAGGGGTTTGTTGTAGAGATTATTTCATCACCCAGGTATTAAGCCTAGTACCCTTAGTTATTTTTTGTGATCCTCTTCCTCTTCTCACCCTTCACCCTGATAGGTGGTGATAGGTGATAGGTCCTAGTGTCTGCTGTTCCCCTCTATGGGTCCATGTGTTCTCATCATTTAGCTCCCACTTATAAGTGAGGACATGTGGTATTTGGTTTTCTGTTCCTGTGTTAGTTTGCTAAGGATGATGGCCTTCAGCTCCATCTATGTCCCTGCAAAGGACTTGATCTCATTCACTTTTATGACTACATAGTATTCCATGGTGTATAGGTACCACACTTTTTTTTTTTTTTCTCTTGAGATGGAGTCTCGCTCTGTTGCCCAGGCTGGAGTGCAGTGGCATGATCTTGGCTCACTGCAATCGCTGTCTCCCGGGTTCAAGTCATTCTCCTGCCTCAGCCTCCTGAGGAGCTGGGATTACAGGCGTGTGCCACCACACCTGGCTACTTTTTTGTTTGTTTTTATTTGTTTTGAGATAGAGTCTTGCTCTGTCATCCAGGCTTGAGTGCAGTGGCGCTATTTTGGCTTGCTGCAATCACCACCTCTCAGGTTCAAGTGATTCTCCTGCCTCAACCTCCCAAGTAGCTAGGACTATAGGCACATGCCAGCACACCTGGCTAATTTTTGTATTTTTTTTAGTAAAGACAGGGTTTCACCATATGGGTCAGGCTGGTCTTGAACTCCTGACCTCAGGTGATCCACCCGCCTCAGCCTCCCAAGTGCTGGGATTACAGGTGTGAGTCACTGCGGCCGGCCGGGTACCACATGTTCTTTATCCGGTCTAGCACTGATGGGCATTTAGGTTGCTTCCATGTCTTTGCTATTGTGAATAGTGCAGAGCAAGTACTTTAATTCTCTGTGTCATGGAAGTATTTTAATTCGCCGTGTCCTACGCGTATGTGTAGAGGTGACATTTCCTGATTTCTTCTGTGCTGAGCTGGAAACTGGAAAGCGAGTCTACTTTGTCATTTGCTCACTCTTCATTTTCCCACTCAGCAATGTGTCTTAGATATGTACATCTGATAGACTGAAAGAGGTCCCTGGTGTCATTAACTTGCTAATTCCGCTAGAATTTTAGAGAAGACTCATGAGATAAATGAAAAGGATGTTGAACGAGGAGATAAAACATTGTGCATTCCCTGGAGACACTTGCTCACTTCTCCCCAGCCTCAGTTTCCCCATGTGTCCCTGGAGGCAATAATTCAGAGAGTTATGAGATTTTAGAGAGAATACCGGCAGTAGCAACACCACGTCAGAAAGACAAGGAGTTACTTCGTATTCATAGACAAGGGGGAGGTGCTCAGTGTCTATGATACTCAGAGAAAATTCAGGAGTGACTTTAAATTCTCCGTTTCAAATATCTCCTCTGTTTTCTCTCTTTTCCCCTAAGACATCTTGGAATAAGCTTCCCTCTGACTGCCAGTAAAAGACAACTAGACTGATTTTACCACGTTTAATTTTTTTTTTTTTGCCCCAATTAGAGGTAGGGTTCAGGACATAATGGTTAAATGTCCATTTATGGTTAAATAAAAATGGTTTTATATTGTTTTTCTTCCCAGTGTTTTTGGGATTCAGATATAGAATGCAAATATGTCCATTGAAGTATGGGAAAATGTGGGGGTGAGTATTCTGGAAACTTCTATCGGGTAGACTCGCTGCTATGATGAAGTACCCCTGTGCATGGAAGATGGTCTCAGTCCAGAGCCTTTTGGGATGAAGCTATCTATCATAAAGCTTTTGAAGGCTTACAGATGCTGGAGAGGGTGTGGAGAAATAGGAACGCTTTTACACTGTTGGTGGGAGTGCAAATTGGTTCAACCACTGTGGAAGACAGTGTGGCAATTCCTCAAGGATCAAGAACCAGAAATACCATTTGACCCAGCAATCCCAATACTGGTTATATGCCCAAAGGATTATAAATCATTCTACTATAAAGACACATGCACACATACGTTTATTGCAGCACTGTTCCCAATAGCAAAGACATGGAACCAACCCAAATGCCCATCAATGATAGACTGGATAAAGAAAATGTGGCACATATACACCATGGAATACTATGCAGCCATAAAAAAGGATGAATTCATGTCTTTTGCAGGGACATGGATGAAGCTGGAAACCATCATTCTCAGCAAACTAACACAAGAACAGAAAACCAAACATGCATGTTCTCACTCCTAAGTGGGAGTTGAACAATGAGAACACATGGACATAGGGAGGGGAACATCACACACTGGGGCCTGTTGGGGGTTGGGGAGACTAGGGGAGGGACAGCATTAGGAGAAATACTTAATGTAGATGACAAGTTGATGGGTGCAGCAAACCACCTTGGCACGTGTATACCTATGTAACAAACTTGCACGTTCTGCACATGTATCCCAGAACTTAAAGTATAATAAAACATTTTAAAAAAAAGCTTTTGAAGGCTTGTCCTCCCAAGATTTCCATATGTCACCAGGCATTGAGGTCTATTATCTGAATTAGGCTGAGAACATTGCAAGTTACCACTTTTCTCCAGGCTTCAATGGCCCAGGGACTCTGAGCAGTGTTACTTTCTTCCTAGTGTCTGACTATCCCTCTCTTCTTCATTTTTCCTTCCTTAGATCCCCTGTAATTGCATGAAATGCCTTATTTCCTTCTAATATGTGCTCATAAATGCATGGCATTATCTCCTTCCCAGATGGAGTCACTTTTAATTAAAAGCCAAAAATCCTGTATTTAAAGTTTGGATTTAAGATGTGGTTTGGAAAGGAGGGCTGGGGATATAGGTAAACAGATTGGGAAGCGGGGGAAGGCCTTTATGCTCTGCTTTGGTTTTACTTTCTCTGCAAAGGTGTTCGTTTATTTTTTAAAATTTTAGCCAAGACTTTTCAATAGAAACATATACAAGTATTTCTCTGTGTACTCCATTCTGCTGACTTTGAAGAGGAGAGGTAGGGTTTGCTTAAACCACGGGGTTCCCTGGTGGGCTGTTGGACTTTATGATGTTGTAGGGTGGCCTCGGCCAATTGCAGCAGCTGTTCCCTTTCGGAGGGGCTGGAGGTTTGGCGAGAGCATTGGAAGAGGTGCACGGGGTGTTTGTACGCCGCAAGTAAGTGGGAGTAGGCTTTGCACATTTATGTGCATCTCTTCATCCCCTCTCATCGAATCCCCAGAAACCACAGCGTTGGCTGGGGGGTGCTGCTGAGTTTGGTACAGCCCTTTTAGGCGATGTGACTGCTTAGAAAGAGCCAACAGGCCAGGCACGGTGGTTCAGGCCTGTCATTCCAGCACTGTGGGAGGCCGAAGCAGATGGATCACTTGAGGCCAGGAGTTCGAGACCAGCCTGGCCAACATGGTGAAACCCTGTCTCTACTAAAAATACAAAAAATTAGCTGGGCGTGGTGGCGGGTGCCTGCAATCCCAGTGACTCAGGAGGCTGAGGCAGGAGAATTGCTTGAACCTGGGAGGCAGAGGTTACAGTGAGCAGAGATCGCGCCATTGCACTCCAGCTCGGCGACAAGAGCGAAACTTCGTCTAAAAAAATAAAAAGAAAGAGAGAGAAAGAAAGAGCCAGGAGTGCTAGATCTTCCTGGGCCTGACTCTACCCGTCCTGGCAACATGTAGTCCTCATGAGCACTGGGTGTAGTTACTGCATCACCACGAGCCCCAGTTCCTCTTTTTTTTTTTTTTTTGTGATGGAGTCTAGCTCTGTTGCCCAGACTGGAATGCAGTGGTGTGATCTTGGCTCACTGCAACCTCCGCCTCCTGGGTCAAGTGATTCTTCTGCCTCAGCCTCCTGAGTAGCTGGGATTACAGGCATGTGCCACCACACCCAAATTTTTGTATTTTTAGTAGAGATGGGGTTTCATCATGTTGGCCAAGCTGGTCTCGAACTCCTGACCTCAGATGATCCACCCGCCTTGGCCTCCCAAAGTGCTGGGATTACAGGCGGGAGCCACTTCACCCGGACCCCAGTTCCTTCTTTAGAAAATGGCTCTTGACCTTGGGTGGGCATAAGGACCATAAGATTGTTAAAAATGCAGATTCTTGGGCCCCACTCCTCAGCAAGACCGAATCTGGAGGCATCTAGGGTGGGACCCAAGGATCTGAATTCTAACTGGTGATTAAAGAAATCCCGGGAGTCGTGTGAGATCATGAATGTAAAAAGATGAGTCGAGGCAATCCGAGGAGAAAAATAATGCAGATGCCACCAGGATCAACTTGTCACCATTGTTATCCACAATGTCACACTGTACCTTCTCCACCCAGAAATGTTTGAAAAAAATATGTGGGAGAATCATCCAAGAAATACGACCAGTCTGATGGCAGATTAGAGCTAAGTGCCTCCTCCATAACTTACATCAGTGTTACATCAGTGGTCCAACAGTAAATCTACTCGGTACCCACTTAAGTCTTTTTTTTTTTGAGATGGAACTTCACTCTTGTGGCCCAGGTTGGAGTGCAGTGGCGCAATCTCGGATCACTGCAACCTCCACCTCCTGGATTGAAGCCATTCCCCTGCCTTAGCCTCCTGGGTAGCTGGGATTACAGGCATGCACCACCACACCCAGCTAATTTTTGTATTTTAGTAGAGACGGAGTTTCACTATGTTGGCCAGGATGGTCTCGATCTCCTGACCTTGTGATCCACCCTCCTCAGCCTCCCAAAGTGCTGGGATCACAGGTGTGAGCCACCGCACCTGTTTCCACTTAAGTCTTCTGAGCTTTAGAATATTTTTGGAAGTCGGCAGCGTATGTGCAGCGCCTCTCATCTATTTTTTTTTTTTTTTTGAGATGGAGTCTCACTCTGTGGCTCAGGCCAGAGTGCAGGGGCATGATCTCGGCTCACTGCAACCTCCACCTCTTGGGTTTAAGTGATTCTTCTGCCTCAGCCTCCCGAGTAGCTGGGATTACAGGCGTGAGCCACCGCGCCTGGCCTCTCACCCATTTTTATATACTATCATAAAACTATTTGGCGTTCTTCCATGAAATCAAGGAATAGGTGACTTGTAGAAAACCTTTCAATTTGTCCTGGCAAGTGCAAATGATTTTTAAATAGAACACAAAATACCAGACATTGTCATTAAACTGAAAGTAAATATCATTCCAGTGGTCTATGGCCATGAAGTGGAATCCCTACAGCAGGGAAGCAGGCACTATTGGTATATGTCACATACAAAGACTCAGTTTTGTGTGTCAAAAATGGGCTTGTCTAGCTGGTAAGAGGTCACCGCCCATCTATAGGAATAAATGAAAATAATGAAAAGCAATTAAAAATAAATGATATGTGCTCCTCTGTATTCCTTTATAGATTTTGTCCTTTGGTTTCAAATTTTTCTAGCCTTAATATTACCGAAGACCTCTCTTGAATAGTTAAAATAATATTGTCTTTTAAAAATTGTAAAATAGAAAATTTTAGAAAAATAGGGCAAAGAAATGATTCATAATCTCATTATCACTTTTGAGCATTGCAAGTCTTGTTCCATTTGCACACACATTTTGATGAATTTGGGATCAATGCGTCTCCACTTTTCATCTCATATTATGTCATGTGCATTTTTCATGTTTTTGACACATCTTTAAAATTATGATTTCTAATAACTGAGCACGTGGACTCTCCTTAATTAATTTTCTGCTCTTAGATAATTTGGTTGCCTTCAATTTTTCACTAACCTAATGTCCTTTTTGTATAATGAAATATTTTAAATCTATAAAAAATGACAAAAAAAGGGTACAGGAAATATTCATGTATGCATCACCTAGACTTAAACAAATGTTCTGTTCTTTCTTTCTTTTTTTTTTTTTTTTTTAGACAAAGTCTCACTCCGTTTCCCGGGCTGGAGTGCAGTGGCACCATCTCAGCTCACTGCAACCTCTGCCTCCCAGGTTCAAGCGATTCTCCTGCCTCAGCCTCCCGAGTAGCTGGGATTACAGGTGTGCACCACCACACTCAGCTAATTTTTGTATTTTTATTAGGGATAGGGTTTCACCATGTTGGCCAGGATGGTCTTGGTCTCCTGACCTCAGGTGATCCACTCATGTTCTATTATTTCTAACCGTCTCTTTGAAGGTCTATTTTGTCTTTAAATACCTCTTACCTGTTTGACATGTTCTTATTCATTTTATGAAGACTCGAGTGGCTTCTGTGACCAGAATCTTGCTGTGTCCTACCCTGACTTCACCTAGAAGCTAATCTTGCTGTGTCCTACCCTGACTTCATGTAGAAGCTAATCTTGCTGTGTATTGTACAACAGGGGTATGGATGATATCACCTTAGGATGAAAGTTTGGACTCTTGGGCATGACTCCAGCTGCAGAATCAGGCTTATGAGGCTTAATAACTATGATTTCCCATCAGAGATTGTATGATGGTCCACAGTCTGCACTGCCTGTCGTAGATCCAGACATGATCAAACAGTGCCAGTGAAACAATGTTATGCTATCTTTACAAACTGGCAGATAGGCATCCATTTTTAAAATTTGAAAAATGTATTTATTTACTTACAATTTTATTCTGAAAGAATGATAGATCACAGGAAGTTGGGGAAAATGTACAGGAAGGTCCCATGTACTCTTCATCTAGTGCCCCCCAGTGGTAATGTCTTGCGTAACTAGAGTGCGGTATCAAACCAGGAAATTGGCCATGGTACAATCCGCAGAGCTCATTCACATTTTATCAGTTTTATGTGCACTCTTGCATGTGTGTGTTGTGTGTGTGCATGTATGTGTGTGCATCTTTGTGCAAATTTGTCACGTTTAGATTTGTGCAACTACCATCACAATCAAGATACAGAACTGCCCGGGCGCTGTGGCTCACGCCTATAATCCCAGCACTTTGGGAGGCTGAGGCAGGCGGATCACTAGATCAGGAGATCAAGACCATCCTGGCCAACATGGTGAAACCCCATCTCTACTACAAATACAAAAAACAAACAAACAAACAAACAAAAAACAAACCAAAAAAAACTGGGCATGGTGGCACGTGCCTGTAATCCCAGCTACTTGGAAAGCTGAGGCAGGAGAATCACTTGAACCAGGGAGTTGGAGGTTGCGGTGAGCCAAGATGGTGCCACTGCACTCCAGCCTGGCAACAGAGCTATCCCTCCATCTAAAAAAAAAAAAAAAAAAAAAGATACAGAACTATTCCATCACCCCATCACCCTAGGGCTCCCTCTTGCTATTCTTTTATTTATTTTTAAATTGGAGACAGAGTCTCACTATGTTGCCCAGGCTGGAGTGCAGGGGCTCAATCATGGCTCACTGCAGCCTGACCTCCCGGGCTCAAGTAACCCTCCCACCTCAGCCTCCTGAGTAGCTGGGACTACAGGCATGCGCCAACACACATGGCTAATGTTTGTATCTTTTTTGTAGAGATGGGATTTCACCATGTTGCCCAGGCTGGGCTTGAACTTCTGGGCTCATGTGATCTGCCTGTCTCGGGTGTTAGGATTACAGATGTGAACCACTGTGCCCGGCCTGCTATTCTTTTATGATCATCATGTGTAGCTTTTCTTTTCCTCTTAACAGGGTCTTTAGCTGAGCAAGTGTTTTTTTATTTTTATTTTTATTTTGAGGAGGTCAATTTATCCATTTTTCCTTTTATAGATTGTGCTTTTGGTGTCAAGTCTAAAATCTCTTTACCTAGCTCTAGGTCCTGAATGTTTTTTCCTATGTTTATTTTTCTAAAAGTTTTTTAGTCTTATGTTTTACATTTAAGTCTATGACTAATTTTGTGTCAATTTTTGTATAAGGTGTGTATAAAGCACCATTTATGGTAAGCTTATTGATATGGTTTGGCTCTGTGTCCCCACGCAAATCTCATCTTGAGTTGTAGTTCCCATAATCCCTACGTGCTGTGGGAGGGACCCAGTGTGAGGTAATTGAATCATGGAGGTGGTTTCCTCCCATGCTGTTCTCATAATATTGAGTGAGTTCTCATGAGATCTCACGGTTTTATAAGAGGCATTCTCCTTTGCCTGGCACTCACTCTGTCTCCTGCTGCCCTGTGAAGAGGTGCCCTCTGCTATAATTGTAAGTTTCCTGAGGCCTCCCTAGCCATAAGTAACTGTGAGTTAATTAGACCTCTTTTCTTTATAAATTACCCAGTCTTGGATATTTTCACCATGTTGCCCAGGCTGTTCTTGAACTCCTGGGCTCACGTGATCTGCTATTTCTTCATAGCAGTGTGAGAACAGACTAATACAGTTATCCTTTCTCCACTGAAATGCTTCTGCATCTTTGTAAAAATCAGTTGCCCCTGCTTGCGTGGGTCTATTTCTTATTCTCTACTCTTCTCCATTGATCACTGTGTCTATCCCTTTGCCAGTACCAAACGGTCTTAATTACTGCACTATTAGTAAGTCATTATGTCATGCAGAGTGGTTCCTCCCACTTCATTTATTTTTTTCAGAATTGTGTTAGCGATTTTAAGTCTTTTGCCCTTCCATAAAATTTAAAATAAGCTTTCCTACAAAAACCTTCCTGGGATTTTCAGAAGAATTGAGTTAATCCTATAGATCCATTTGGGGGAAAAAAATCTACATCTTTATGCTAAGTCTTTCAATCCATGAACATAGTATAGTGTTTCTTTTATTTAGGGTCTCTTTGATTCTTTTCATCAACATTTTGTAGCTTTTAGCATACAGATCCCATACATGTTTTGTTACATTTATACCTAAGTACTTCATTTTTTTGGGACAGACTGTAAACAGTATTATTTTCTTTTTCTTTTTCTTTTTTTTTTTGAGATGGAGTCTCACTGTGTCACCCAGGCTGTAGTGCAGTGGCACAATCTCAGCTCCTGCAACCTCTACCTCCCGGGTTCAAGTGATTTTCCTGCCTTAGCCTCCTGACTAACTGGGATTATAGGCACTCACCACCATACCCGGCTAATTTTTTGTATTTTCAGTAGAGATAAGGTTTCACCACATTGGCCAGGCTGGTCTCGAACTCCTGACCTCAAGTGATCCATCTGCCTCGGCTTCCCAAAGTGCTAGGATTACAGGCCTGAGCCACTGCTCCAGGCCACCACTCCCTTTCTATTCTGCACAGCCCTGGAGGAGGTACTAGGTCTTGTTCCTGTCTATTTCACCAGAAGAACAGGTTTCCTACCGCAAAGGGTATTTGCATTTAAAAGGAGACTGGGATAGAGAGGCTGAAAACCACACCAGGGGGCTGGGTTTCCCCTCCATCTCACAGGAAGCTGGGCCTTTGGGATAAAATAATAAACACACTTGACTATTTTTATTTCTGGACTGAAGCCCTGCCCTGCCATGTGCCGCATGTCCCCGAATTGGCCCATTCTTTGCTGCTGCTGTCCCCATTCTATCACGCATTGGTTGGGTTTCCATAAACCCACTTTACTCTTTCCTTTGTTTCTCTGGATTTCTGTCTCCATCTCTGGCAGAGAAATGGCAGGAATGGGATATCCCAGGTCTCAATGTCTTACAATTTTGGTGAATGGACTTTTCTCAAACTGATGTAGGATATGATAAATTCCTCTTCAAAGGTTTTAGCCTGTAAATTGTTAAGTACAATGAGTTCTGAGATCCTCTCCAAAGAACCAATGAATCAGTATGTTCAGCTCCCCTATTCTTTGTTCTTCATTTTAAAGTTTAACTTCCTTGTTCAGTTTGTCTCCTTGCCCCTAGTTTCAGTAAACAACCCCCTCCTAGCCTCTATCACCTGTTCTGTCCTGAGTTACCTCTGGTCACCTGCTCCGTCCTGAGTCACCCCTGGTCACCTGCTTTGACCTGAGTCAACCTGAGTCACCTGTTCTTTAACCATACTTCCTGCCAAACTACTCACTCCGGCACTCCAGCTGATACCCTTGCTATCTTTAAAATAGCCAATCAGAATTAGCTTAGACTCTGCGGTCCAACCCTAG
Organism: Theropithecus gelada; assembly: GCF_003255815.1. Lineage (NCBI taxonomy): Eukaryota > Metazoa > Chordata > Mammalia > Primates > Cercopithecidae > Theropithecus > Theropithecus gelada. The sequence continues at coordinate 53,780,996 of NC_037670.1, read as the reverse complement.
CCAATAGGGGAGCAACACAGCAGTAGGGGTTGCCTGCATCAGGGATAAGAACCCTTTCCCCTCTCTTATTCAGGTGTGCTCTTGCCATTGCTCCATCCATGAGATGCACCTTTCTGTGGAAGTAAAATTGCCTTGCTGAGAAAATTTATGTTCGAATGCTATTTCTTTTGCAGCACCAAAAATTTATTTCTAACACTGACATCAAGAGAAGTGCCTGTAGCAGGTGCTGGGCTTAAAGGAGGCCATCCCAGGTGTCAGTCATCCCATGGCCCTGTAGCCATCTGGCCCAGTGCTCAACCCTCCCTCTACCAGTGACTTGCAAGTGCTTACATCATGGTGCTCCACGACCCTTTGTGCTGTGCCCTAAGGATTGGGCATATCGATAGTAAGGACTCATTAATTGGTCTGTTTACAAAGCGATATTACCGTGCACTATTCAGCTTACTCAATTTAGAAGGTGGTTGTGGGGCCTGGCGCAGTGGCTCACGCCTGTAACCCCAGCAGTTTTGGAGGCCGAGGTGGGCGGATCATGAGGTCAGGAGTTCAAGACCAGCATGACCAATATGGTGAAATCCCGTCTCTACTAAAAAAATGCAAAAATTAGCCAGGTGTGGTGGTGTGTGCCTGTAATCCCAGCTACTCAGGAGGCTGAGGCAGGAGAATCTCTTGAACCCGGGAGGCGGAGGTTGCAGTGAGCCAAGATTGCACCATTGCACTCCAGCTTGGGTGACAGAGAGAGACTCTGTCTCCAAAAAAAAAAAAAAAAAAAAAAAAAAAAAAAAGAGAGAGAGAGAGAAAGAAGGTGGTTGTGAAAACTAAAAGTGTTTTCTCTGTTCATGTATTCATTCAAAAGTTGACATGTCCGCTATAGCACTCTTAGGCCCTAGGAATATAGAAATGAATAAATTATGGTTCCTACCTGGATGATCTCATAGTTTAATGGATGAGACAGAAGCACAATTATTGTACATACACTATGTCAGCTGTCACCACGAGTACACTCATGAAGTACCACTGGGACGTGTGTAAGAGGAGGGAGACAGGGGAGGCTTCCCAGAAAAGGGGATGTTAAACTGACCTCATTCAGCCCCAGGCCACCTGAGCAGAAAGTGCCCACATGGTCATATTCCAATGGTACTTCTCTGCCTGAATATGGGGCAAATAGTGGAATTTGCCAGTGGACAGTGGAAGAATTAATAAAAACTTTTAGGCTGGGCATGGTGGCTCATGCCTGTAAACCCCAGTGCTTTGGGAGGCCAAGGTGGGAGGATCACTTGAGGCCAGGAGTTCAAGGCCAGCCTGGACAACATAGCCAGATCTCATCTTTACAAAAAATAATACTAAGCTGGGTGTTGTGGTGCATGCATGTAGTCCCAGCTATTCAGGAGGCTGAGGTGAGAGGATGGCTTGAGCCCAGGAGGCTGAGGCTACAGTGAGCTGTGATCATGCCACTGCACTCTAGTCTGGGTTACAGAGCAAGACCCTGTCTCTAAAACATTTGAAAATTAAAAAAATAAAACTCTTATTATAAAAGATTGTGTTTCATGTTTTGAAGGAGTTTCTGAAATATAAAAAAACCATAAATAATAAGGTAACTAGCATGCATACCCTATTCCTCAATTCTTGAATTTAAACCATTAATAATTCAGATACATTTTTAAATATTTAAAGGAGTTAGAATAATATAATAAGGATGAAGTACCTTTTCTATTTCTCTCCAGTTTCAATCTCTTCTTTTCTTTTCCAGAGGCAACATTATCATAAATTTGGTATGTGTTTGTCTACTCTATTTAAAATGATTGTATCATGTGCTTCAATGAATATGTCTCTATATGATATTGCAAAGTATCCTCTCATGCATTTTAAATGTTTACAGAAGTCCTATGTTATGCATAGCATAGCATCCTAAAGCTTGTCTTTTAATTCATCATCATGATTTCAAGATCTAGTTATTTTGATATATTAACTTATTAATTTTAAATGCTGTAGAACATTTTCAGTTGACTATTTCGAATTAGTCTATACGTTTTCCTACTGATGGACATTTTGGCTTTCTTTCTTTCTTTCTTTTTTCTTTCTTTCTTTCTTTCTTTTTCTTTCTTTCTCTTTTTTTTTGCTTTAACCAACAATTCTGCAATAAGCACTGTTTATAACATATCCTGATGGAAAACTGCAAACAATTTTAGACTCTTGGATATGTGCAACACCAGATTATGCCATTTGGCTCTCCAAAGTGATTGTACCAGTTTTACATTTCACTTTTTAATGCCTCTTGATATTAAACATCTGGTATCGTCAGACTTTCTGAGTTGCCAGAAAGTCTGGCAATGAAATGGTACCTCATCGCCAGCTGTGTACTGGAACTGGTGTGGACTGCATGGAAGAACTGGTTGTGTGCGTCTCATTCCAACTGTGGGTTCAGTGACTTCACGAGGTTAGTCTGAAATTGACTGTGGTGGGAGCATTTACATCACGGGAATTGGCACACACTACAAACCGGTTTTTCCCTTGGAGAGCCAGTTGTTAAGCATTTACCAGCTCACCGGGGCCAACTCACTGGGCTTCCTCAGTCCACTTTCTTCCCATGAACTCATCTCACATGACTCCCAGGTTACAGATGGATGAAAGTCCTGTTTGTGGCTGAAAGTTGTAACAAGCGGAGTTGTGCCAACTGTTGATGTAGGGCTTGACAAGGCCTCAGCTGCATTACTGTTCCACACTGAAGGGGGCACAGGCAAGAGAATCTCTGGTAAGCAAACTTTTAAAAAAACATAAAACCAAAAACCTCCCCCAAAACCTTTAATTTTTTTTTTTTTTTTTTTGAATGCAGTGGTGCAATCACAGCTCACTGAAGCCTTGAACTCCCTGGCTCAAGCAATCCTCCCACCTCAGCCTCTCAGCTAGCTGGGACTAAAGGTGTGCAGCACCACACTCAGCTGATTTTTAAACTTCTGTAAAGACAAGGTCTCATTATGTTGCCCGGGCTGGTCTTGAACTCCTGGCCTCAATCAATCCTGCTTCAGCCTCCCAACTTCTGGGCTTGCCGGCATGAGCTACTGTACCTGCTCTCATATTCTTTTCTTTTTTTTTTTTTTTTTTGAGACGGAGTCTTGCTCTCTTGCCCAGGCTGGAGGGCAGTGGCGCGATCTTGGCTCACTGCAAGCTCTGCCTCCTGGGTTCACGCCATTCTCCTGCCTCAGCCTCCCGAGTAGCTGGGACTAGAGGCGCCCACCACCTCGCCCGGCTAATTTTTTGTATTGTTTTAGTAGAGATGGGATTTCACCGTGTTAGCCAGGATGGTCTTGATCTCTTGACCTGGTGATCTGCCCACCTTAGCTCCCAAAGTGCTGGGATTACAGGAGCGATCCACTGCGCCCGGCCCTCATATTCTTTTTTTAAACTCCTCTTCACTAACGGAACTCTTCTGTAGATTTATTTTTTTCATTTAACAAGGTTTTCTGGAATTTATTGTATAACGTATGTTGTAATCTACTTTTATGTTTTTTGTAGGTGGAGAGTACTCCATTTTATGGATACACTACAGATAATACAATCAGTCCCCTATCAATGAACATTTGGGTTATTTACAGCCTTTTGTTTACACAAAAATGTTAGATAGACTAATGCATGGGTCATTTTGTATTTTTGCTAACATATAGTTAGGATAGATTCCTGGGGGTAGAATTTCTGAGTAACGTGTAGCAGATTAAACAATAGGTTTATTGAAGTGTAATTTACATACCATAACATGCAACTATTTTAAGTATACAGTTCAATGATTTTTAGTAAATTTATGTGGTTCTGCAACATGACCACCATCCAGTTTTAGAGCACTTCCACCACCCTCAAAATTTTGTTGTGCCTGTTTCTAACCCCAAACTCAGACAATTATTGATCGGTTTACTGTCTTTGAAGTTCTGCCCTTTCTGGAAATATCACATAAAGGAAATTGTCTAATATGCAGATTTTCATGTTGATCTTCTTTTACTTAGCGTAATGTTTTTGAGTTTCATTCATAGTGTTTAATGTCTGCTCTGGTTTGGATTTGTGTCCCCACCCAAATCTCATGTTGAATTGCGATCTCCAATGTGGGAGGTGGGGCCTGGTTGGAGGTGACTGGGTCATGGGGGCGGATTTCCCCCTTTGGTGCTCTTCTCGTGATGCAGTTCTCATGATATTTGGTTGTTTAAAGGAGTGCAGCGCTCCCTCCTCTCTCTTCCTCCTGCTCTGGCCATGTAAGACCTGCCTGCTTCTCCTTCGCCTTCTGCCATGATTGTAAGTTTCCTGGGACCTCCCCAGCCATGCATCCCATACAGCCTGAGGAACTGTGAGCTTGTTAAACCTCTTTTCTTTATAAATTACCCAGTCTCAGACATTTCTTTATAACAATGCAAGAACAGACTAATACCCAGTCTCACTAGTTCATTCCTTTGTATTGCTGAGTACAGTCTCCTGTGTGTCTACATCACAATCTGTTTATCTGTTCATTAGTTCATGGACATTGGCACCATATCCAGTTGGAGGCTTTTGTGAACAAAGCCACTGTGATTTATATGATGTTCATCTCTTTGTATGCACACGTTTTTGTTTCTCTTGGGTAGATACCCAGGAGTGGAATTGCTGATTCATATGATAAGGTTTATGTGATAGATGTAAGCTTAACATTTAAAGAAATTACCAAACTGCTTTTCAATTTTGTATTCCCACCCATGACATTTGAGAGTTGTCATTTCTCCATATCCTTGCAAATTGACAATCTTTTTGATTATAGCTCTTCTAATAGATGTTAATGGTAACTCATAGTGGTTTTAATTGGCATACAACTAATGACTAACAATACTTGTGCATATATTAGCTACCTACATAACTTTTTGATGGAATGTCTATTCACATATTTTATTTAGGTTTTCTCTTTTTTTTGAGGCAGGGTCTTGCTTGGTCACCCACAATGGAGTGCAGTGGCATGATCTTGGCTCACTGCAACCTCTGCCTCTCAGGCTGAAGCGATCCTCTTACCTCAGCCTCCTGAGTAGCTGGGACTACAGGCATGTGCCACCATGCCCGGGTAATTTTTGTATTTTTTGGAGAGATGGGATTTTGCCACATTGCCCTGGTCTCAAACTCCTGGGCTCAAAAGATCCGCCCACTTTGGCCTCCCAAATTGCTGGGACTTATATGCATGAGCCACTGTACCCAGCCCTTTACTTTTTTTTTAATTGGGTTGTTTGTCTTCCTATTATTGGATTGTAGAAGTTCTTTATATATTCTGGATACAAGTTTGTTTGTTTGTTTTTAATCACACATGTTTTGGAAATATCTTTCTCTCAGTCTTTGTCTTTTTTTTTTTTTGCTGGGGGAGACAGGATCTCACTCCTGTCACCCAGGTAGGAGTGCAGTGGCACACTCACGGCTTTTTATAGCCTCTTGACCTCCTAGGCTCAAGTGATCCTCCCACCTCTTTTTTTTTTTTTTTTAGGTCTTATTATGTTGCCCAGGATGGTCTCAAACTCCTGGGCTCAAGCCATCCTCCTGCCTCAGCCTCCCAAAGTGCTGGGGTTACAGGCCTGAGCCACTGAGCCCAGTCTTTCCATTTTCTTAATGGGGTTTTTGAAAAGCAAATATTTTAAATTCTGATGAAGTCCAATTTATCTCTTTTTTCTATTATACATTGTGCTTTTGGTGTCATATCTAAGAAATGTCTGCCTAACTAAAGGTCACAAAGATGTTCTCCACTGCTTTTTTCTAGATGCTTTATGAATTCAGCTCTTACATTTAGGTCTATGATCCATTTTGAGTTAATATTTTACAAAGAGCGAGATCAGGGTTGACGTTTCTTAGTATTTACGGCATAAGAATATTCAATGGTTCCAGCACCACTTGTTGAAGAGACTATCCCTTCTCTTTCCAATGGCCTTGGCACCTTTGTAATAAATCAATTGATGATATATGTGTGTGTCTATTTCTAGACTCTCATTTCTTCCTGACATCTTTACTTCTAGCCTTTCAGTGAGCTTTTAAATATCCCAGGGGGTAGAGCCCTTTGAAAAATTATTGATCTCTTTTATTGTTTATTATAATCATCTTTTTTTGGGGGGAATCTGGCCCAAGTCCCCTGAAGGCTTGGGTTAGGTTAAGTGCACCAAAGTGTCCAAGGTTGCCTTTGAAAGTGTTTTCATTATTCAGTACCTCCCCCATGCCAATTTGCCAGGCCTCATGTGTCACTAGGCACATTTCTGTTCTTTTTTTTTTTTTTTTTTGAGATGGAGTCTCACTTGTCCCCTAGGCTGGAGTGCAGTGGTGCTATCTCAGCTCACTTGGAATCTCCACCTCCCGGGTTCAAGCAATTCTGTGTCTCAGCCTCCTGAGTAGCTGGGATGACAGGTGCCCACCACCACGCCCAGCTATTTTTTTTTTTGTATTTTTAGTAGAGACGGGGGTTTCACCATCTTGGCCAGGCTGGTCTTGAACTCCTGAACTTGTGATCCATCCACCTCGGCCTCCCAAAGCGCTGGGATTCCAGGTGTGAGCCACTGAGCCCAGCCATCACTAGGCACATTTCTTTAACAATGGGCGCCTCCCCTGCTGGGCACAGTTTACTGAGGAATCTTAAGCCCGGGACCAGGCTGCAAGCCCAACCCATCTCCCACTGGTTTCATCTGTTCCATGAGACCCTTGGGGCCCTCATGGCCCCTAGAGATGCCCCAACATTGCAGCAGCACCAGCTCAGGAACCCACGCCATGCTGACAATCTAGAGAGGTAGAAGATTCACCATGAAGTCATGAACATGCATGTTTAAGGCCATTACAATCCCATTTTAATTAAATTCAGTCTTCAAGTATTTGGGTTTTTTTTTTTTTTCTCCCCCTAACCCCTTTTGTTTTTGAGATGGAGCTTCTCTCTTGTGGCCCAGGCTGGAGTGCAGCGGCGCGATCTCAGCTCACTGTAACCTCCGCCTCCCGGGTTCAAGCGATTCTCCTCAGCCTCCCTAGTCGCTGGGATTACAGGCGCTCACCACCACACTCATCTACTTTTTGGATTTTTGGTAGAGATGGGGTTTCATCATGTTGACTAGGCTGGTCTTGACCTCAGGTGATCCGTCCATCTCAGCCTCCCAAGTGCTGGGATTACAGGCCTGAGTCACCTAGTATTTGGGTCACCTAGTATTTGAGTCTTTCCTTTCTGTCCTGGGTGGGTGAGAAAAGGACTGGTTCCCACCAATCCTTCATGCACTTTTCCCAAAACACCCCCCATGGCTGACAGTGGAGACGCACATGTGCAGAAGCAGCCGTAAGTGCTCTGTGAGAGGAGGCAGATGAAATACAATCAAGGCAAAGCTGTGGCCCAGTGGGAGAGCAGGTGACTCTCAGGGCGGGTTGCGGGTGGTCAGGATGGAAAAAGTCTTCCAAAACCTGATGTTTGAGCGGGGTTTGGCCAAAAAAATAGGATAAAGGAGGGAAGAGGATTCCGGGCAGAGGAAGCAGAATTGGCAAACCTGCCCAGGTTTGGACCAGCAGAATGTAATGGAGGAGTTTGGAATGAGGGTGAAATTGTTGAAGCCAAAGCTGGGAGCAGAGGGAGGCTGGGGTTCAAGTGAATGCATCTGTTCTTGAGACTTCACCCCATCTGAATTTAAAAAAATTAATTTTTAACATAAATAGTTAATTTTTAGAGACGAAGTCTCGCTCTGTAGCCCAGGCTGGAGTGCAGTGGCACGATCACAGCTCACTGCAGCCTTGAACTCCTGGGCTCAAGCCATCCTCCTGCCTCAGCCTCTAGAGTAGCCAGGACTACAGGTGTGCACCACCAAGCCTGGCTAATTTTTTATTTTTTGTAGCTATGGAGGTCTCACTATGTTGTCCAGGCTGGTCTTGAACTGCTGGACTCAAGTGATCCTCCTGCCTCAGCTTCCCCAAGAGCTGGGATTACAGGCATTAGCTACTGCATCTGGCCATTTAAATTAAAAAAAAATTGTGGAAAATACATGTAGCATAAAATTTAACATCTTAACCTTTTTTTTTTTTTTTTTTTTTTTGAGATGCAGTCTCGCTCTATCTCGCCCAGGCTGGATTGCAGTGGTGTGATATCGGCTCACTGCAACCCCTGTCTCTTAGGTTCAAGCGATTCTCCTGCCTCAGCCTCCTGAGTAGTTGGGATTACAGGAATGCGCCACCTCACCCAACTACTTTTTGCATTTTTAGTAGCGATGGGGTTTCACCATGTTGGTCAGGCTGGTCTCGAACTCCTGACCACAGGTGATCCACCCATCTTGACCACCCAAAGTGCTGGGATTACAGGCGTGAGCTACCGCATCCGGCCCCATCTTAACCATTTTGAGTGTGGAGTTAAGGAGTGTTAATTCACATTGTTGTGCAACCATCCATTCATCTCCAGAACTTTTTCACCTTGCGATCTTGAAACTCTGTTCCCATTAAACACTCACTCTCCCTCCTCCCTTCTCCTTGGCAACCATCATTTTACTTTCTGTCTCTATGAGTTCAATAACTCTAGGTGCCTCCTATAAGTGGAATCATATAGTATTTATCTCTCGGTGAATGGCTTATGTCACTCTGCATAATGTCCTCAGGGTCCATCCATGTTGGAGCAGGTGTCAGAATTTATCTCCTTTTAAAGGCTGAAAAATATTCTATTGTATGACAGACTACATTTTGTTCATTCATCCATCTGTTCATGGGTACCTGGGTCTCGTCTACCTTTTGACTCTTGTGAGTAACGTTGCTATGAACATGGGTGTGCAAATATTTTTTTGAGATCCTTTCAATTTTTTTTTATTATTATACTTTAAGTTCTGGGATACATGTGCAGAACGTGCAGGTTTGTTACATAGGTATACATGTGCCATGGTGGTTTGCTGCACGCATCAACCTGGCATCTACATTAGGTATTTCTCCTAATGCTATCTCTCCCCTAGCCCCCTGCCCCATGACAGGCCCTGGCATGTGATGTTCCCCTCTCTGTGTCCATGTGTTCTCATTGTTCAACTCCCACTTAGGAGAACTTGCAGTGTTTGGTTTTCTGTTCTTGTGTTAGTTTGCCGAGAACGACGGTTTCCAGCTTCATCCATGTTCCTACAAAGGACATGAACTCATCCTTTTTTATGGCTGCATAGTATTCCACGGTGTATATGTGCCACATTTTCTTTATCCCATCTATCATTGATGGGCATTTGGGTTAGTTCCAAGTCTTTGCTATTGTGAACAGTGCCACAATAAACATACATGTTCATTCAATTCTTTTGAATATATACCCAGACATGGAATTGCTGGGTCATAGGGTAACTCTATGTTTAATTTTCTTTTCTTTTTCTTTGTTTGAGATGGAGTGTTGCTCTGTTGCCCAGGCTGGAGTGCAGTGGCATGATCTCAGCTCACTGCAACCTCTGCCTTCCAGGTTCAAGCGATTCTCCTGCTTTAGCCTCCTGAGTAGCTGAAATTACAGGCATGCACCACCATGCCTGGCTAATTTTTGTATTTTTCGTAGAGACAGGGTTTTGCCATGTTGGCCAGGCTGGTCTCGAACTCCTGAGCTCAGATGATCCACCCACCTCGGCCTCCAAAAGTGCTGGGATTACAGGTGTGAGCCACCGTGCCTGGCTACTCTATGTTTACTTTCCTAAGGAACTGCCATGCTGCTTTCCACAGTGGTCGCACCTTTTACATGCCCACCAACAGGGCACAAGGGTTCCAGTGCTTCCACATCCTCACCAACACTTGTAATTTTCTGTTATTTTCTTTTAGAGTAACCATCCTAATAGGTATGTTCACTCCAATTTTGATAAAAGAACATTTACCTCTGAGTCACCAGATTGTGAAGATTGGCTCCAGTTAATGTTTTTATGTGAATGAACTTCACGGAGGTGGGGCCAGGTTTGACACTTGGGACATTGACAAGTCAGTGAAGGTCATATCCATCATCCTTAACCACCAGACTGTGCCAGCTGTGTCTTGTTTTGTCAGCTGTTGTTCTCACTCCTGCTGCTGCCATTCCTCTCACGACAGAAACACCCTTGTTTCCTGCCTTCTGCAACTGCAAAACAAAATTGTCTATTACAGAGAGAAGGTATAACAGAGCAGACAGGCTGGACGCATTGGCTCATGTCTGTAATCCCAGCACTTTGGGAGGCAGAGATGGGAGAATCACTTGAGGCCAGGAGTTTGAGACCATCCTGGCCAACATAGTGAGATCCCATCTCTAAACAAAATTAAATAATTAGGCTGGGCGCAGTGTGTCACGCCTGTAGTCCCAGCACTTTGGGAGGCCGAGGTGGGTGGATCACCTGAGGTCAGGAGTTTGAGACCAGCCTGGCTAACATGGCGAAACCCTGTCTCTACTAAAAATACAAAAATTAGCCAGGCATGGTGGTGCACGCCTGTAATCCCAGCTACTTGGGAGGCTGAGGCAGGAGAATCACTTGAACCTGGGAGGCAGAATTTTCAGTGAGCTGAGAGTGCACCATTGCACTCCAGTCTGGGTGACAGAGCAAGACTGTGTCTCAACAAAAAAAAAAAAAAAAAAAAAATTAAAGAATTAGCCAGGTGGGGTGGTGCGTGCCTGTAGTCCCAGCTACTCAGGGGGCTGAGGTGGGAGGATCACTTGAGCCTAGAATGTTGAGGCTGCAGTAAGCTATGATTGCATCACTGCATTCCAGTCTGGGCAACAGAGCACGAGCTTGTCTCTTAAAGAGAAAGAAGGAGGGAGGGAGAGGGAGGGTTGGGGGGGAAGGGAGAGAGAGAGAGACAGCAATATCAGACAAAAGCAAAGAAAAATGAACTCTTTCTGAGTCCTTCCACTAAAACCTGAGTCCTCCCATTACCTTTCCTCGCCTTCTTTCTTTCTGTGTGTGAAATCGTCTGGGCCTTTATCTCCCTTTATCAGATTAGAGAGTGTCAGGCGTTCTTGACAAGCTCACGGGGCTGTTCTAGGGATCAAATGAGATTATAGATGGGCAAGCACTCAAGTTTGAAGTGTTATATCAATGTACAGGATTATTATTAATCTCTCATTGATCTCTTAATACAGAAAAAAAAAAAAAGCCTCCTCCCCTGGGTTTCCATGGCAAAGAGACGGCTGTGACTCATCTCCTCAGCCCTACCTCCTTTTCTCTACTGAATCCAGCTCCAGTGCAGGTCATGCCATCATCGTCCTTGTGATTTATGACTGAGGAGACCTCGCTGTCAATCAGAGGTTGTAAGCCCACTCGGAATCGGGTGCATGTATTTCTTTTGTTTGGCTCATTGAATGTTTTAAAAATATTTTTATTTTGTTGCCAGCATAGAGAAATCAGGAGCGTTACCAAAAAATAAACAAAATACAAAATTCAGGTTTCTGACATTTTTGGAAAAATTTGAAAATCTGAAGAGCTGGCCATGAGGGGCCTTTCCCCGCCGGCTGTGCTTGCTCAAGGGGTGAGCCTGATGGGAATGAGAACCCCGTGTGAGTAGGGCAGTAATCAAACCCACCAGCGATCTCTTGAGGGTGTTTTTGAGCAACACTGAACAGCTTTAGGGAGTGTCTGATTTTGGTGTGAGCACGCACACGTGTGGGTGTGAAATTGAGTGTTCATCCTGGTACCTGTAAAACCATCACCCCACGGATGTGGTCACTATCGCCACCTTCTGGTAAATTAAATGCTTCCAAACTGTTGGGAATGGTGGGGGGCGGAGAGTGCATGGGTAGGCAACAACTTAGAGAAAGACTCCGGGATGTTGGGGTGCAGTGGCTCACGCCTGTATTCCCAGCACTTTGGGAGGCTGAGGCGGGAGGATTGCTTGAGGCCAGGAGTCTGAGGCTGCAGTGAGCCATGATCACACCACTGCACTCCAGCATGGGCAACAGAGTGACGTCCTGTCTTTTTTTTAAGAAGAAAAAAAAAAAAAAGTCCAGCATGGTGGCATATTCCTGTAGTCCCAGCTACTGGAGAGGCTGAGGCAAGATGATTACTTGAGCCCAGGAATTCCTGAAGAATTACTTGAGCCCAGGAGTGCTGCAGTGAGCAACGATCACACCACTGCAGTCCAGCCTGCGTGAGAGAGAGAGACCCTGTCTCTGAACAAACACCCAAAAAATGACTTAGGCCAGGTGCGGTGGCTCACGCCTGTAATCCCAGCACTTTGGGAGGCTGAGGCGGGTAGATTGCCTGAGGTCAGGAGTTTGAGACCAGCCTGGCCAACGTGGTGAAACCCTATCTCTACTAAAAATACAAAAAAATTAGCGGGGCGTGGTGGCACGTGCCTGCAATCCCAGCTATTCGGGTGGCTTAGGCAGATGAATCACTAGAACCGGAGAGGCAGAGGAGGCTGCTGTGAGCTGAGATTGTGCCACTGCACTCCAGCCTGGGTAACAAGAGTGAAAACTCTCTCTCGCTCTCAAAACAAACAAAACAAAAACTCAGATTAGAAAAGCTGCAATTCTAGACATAAGTCTGTAAAAATGTTGTGTTTTTAAGAGAAAAAAGCCCAGATGAACGTGAAGTGTAATCAAATGAGAGGATCCAGGAGGATGAGGCTTCTAGAAACTGGCACGTGAGATTAAAACATCCTAAATTTCACGGGGCTGGCTTCATTGTGTTGAAGATACAGAATTCCAGACACAATCAAACTCGGCTTTTTTTCCTCCTACTTCTGTGTCCAGAATTGGTGGGTTCTTGGTCTCGCTGACTTCAAGAATGAAGCCGCTGACCCTCCAGGTGAGTGTTGCAGTTCTTAAAGATGGTGTGTCTGGAGTTTCTTCCTTCTGGTAGGTTTGTGGTCTTGCTGACTTCAGGAGTGAAGCTGCAGACCTTGGTGGTGAGTGTTACAGCTCTCAAAGGCGGTGCCTCTGGAGTTGTTCATTCCTCCCCGTGGGTTCATGATCTCACTGGCTTCATGAGTGAAGCTGCAGACCTTCCCAGTGAGCGTTACAGCTCATAGAGGTGGCGTGGACCTAAAAACTGAGCAGCCCCAACATTTATTGCAAAAAGCAAAAGAACAAAGCTTCCATTAAGCTTCCAGGGCATGAAATGAAACTCCACCAGGTTGCCTGCTGGCTGGCGCTGGTGGCCTGCTTTTATTCCCTTATCTGGCCCTACCCACATCCTGCTGATTGGTCCATTTTACAAAGAGCTGATCGATCCGTTTTGACAGAGTGCTGATTGGTGTATTTACAATCCTTTAGCTAGACACAGAGTGCTGATTGGTGCGTTTACAATCCTTTAGCTACACACAGAGTGCTAGACAGAAAAGTTCTCCAAGTCCCCACTAGATTAGCTAGACACAGAGCACTGATTGGTGCGTTTACAAACCTTGAGGAGCTGCCCGCCAGTCCCATGCGCCACGCTCCTGCACACCTCAGCCCTTGGGCGGTAGGTCAATGGAACCGGGCCCCGCCAAGCAGGGGTCGGAAGCAGGGGGCAGCGCCGTCCAGGAAGCTCCCACTGCGCTGGAGCCCACGGGGTGGTTGGGGCGGGGCCCCTGGGGCATGGCGGGTTGCACTGCCACTGGTAACTTTCATCCATTCCCCGAATGGAGACTGGATTGTCTGTGGTTTTTTGGTTCACTCTTATGCAAGGGACAGTCCCAGGTCAGTTTCAGAAGCAAAGCAGTCTCAAGCCAGGTGAGCAACACTGAACAGCTTTTCTAATTTGAGATGTTAATTAAAGCTCCGTGCTGGATTCAGCGTTAAATCCCTCTACTAGTTTGGGGTTGCTTTGGGCTGGAAGCCTGTGGAGGGCAAGGGGAGACCTGGCTGGTGTCTTCTGTTCTCGGTTCTGCTTCCTCCCTGCCCTCTACAGCTTAGAGAGAGGAGGGAAAGGGCAGCACACCATTGTGGATGTTGTCAGCCGACTCCGTCCTTTCTGAACCTGGAGATCAGATGTGCAGATGTCCCTCTCTCTTCTCTCTCGGCGCTTTTTTCTCTCTCCCCACCTCCTCTCTCTCCCTCCTCTCTCCTTCTCTTTTTCTCTCTCCCCTCCCTTTTCTCTCTCTTCTCTCCCTTCCCCTCTCTCCTGTCTATGCCTAATCTTTCTTCCTCTTTCTCTCTTCCTCCTCCTCTCTGCCCCTCCTCTCTCCCTCTTTCTCTCTCCCTCCTCCTCTCTCCCTCCTCTCTTTCTCTCTCCCTCCTCTCTCCCTTTCTCTCTCCCTCCTTTCTCTTTCTCCTCTCTCCCTCCTCTCTCCTCTCTTCCTCCCCTCCCCCTTTTCTCCCTATCTCTCTTTCTCTCCCTCCTCTTTCTTCCTCCCCAGTCTCCTCTCTTCCTTCTCTCTCCCTCTTCTTTCTCCCTCATCTCTCCCCTTCTCTCTCCCTCCTCTTTCTTCCTCCCCTTTCTCTCCTCTCTCTTCCTTCTCTCTCCCTCTTCTCTCTCCTCCTCCTCTCCCTTTCTCTCTCCCTCCTCTCCCCGTCTCCACTGTCTTCCTTCTCTCTTCCTCTCCTCTTTCCGCCTTCTCTCTCTTCCTCCCCTTTCTCTCTCCCCCTCCTCTTTCTCTTTCCCCTGTTTCCTATTGTTCCCCACTGTTTTTCTTTCTCTCCCTGCTGTCTTTCTCTCTCCTCTCTCTCCTTTCTCTCTCTCCCCTCCTGTCTCCCCCTTTTCTCTCTCTCCCTTCCCCTTCTCTCTCCCTGTCTTCTCTCCCTCTCCTCTCTCTCCTTCTTCTCTCTCTGAAACCAACCCAGTAGTCCCAGAGACAGTTGCTTGTTTTTTGGATAAACATAGAAATTGAACCATCTGGTCAATTTCTTAAAGCTTGAAACTTGTCTTTGTTTTATCTGAGTTCCTGTTTTCTTACACATAGTTACATTTCTTCCATGCTAAAGAAAGGTCTTTAGTGGGTCAGGAAGATGGATTTGAGGCTGAGCTCCCATCTCCGCTGCTGCACCCAAGTACAGCCTTCTTCATTGGCAACACTCATTGTCTCAGTGATTGGCTTTCTGTGCAGTGAGCACCAGGACCTAGACCAAACTCCTGGTGTTTTGGTAACATCTCTCCCCTCTCTCCTGTCTTTCCCTCTTCTCTCTCTTTGTCTCTCTCCTTCCCTCTCCTCTTTGTTTCTCCCTCTCTCTCCACTTTCTGCGACTCTCCAGAGACTCCCTACTGGGGGTCCTTCCCCAGCAGTTCCCTTGGCAGAGGCAAATGCATATTTCTTATGGTAGTTGTTTCAGAGCCTAATGCTACCCAACAAATCAACTCCAAACTTAGCAGCTCACAACAGCCTTTTTTTTTTTTTTTTTTTTTTCTGATGGAGTCTTGCTCTGTCGCACAGGCTGGAGGGCAGTGGCACGATCTTGGCTCGCTGCAACCTCTGCCTCCCGGGTTCACACCATTCTCCTGCCTCAGCCTCCCGTGTAGCTGGGACTATAGGCGCGTGCCACCACGTCTGGCTAATTTTTTTGTATTTTTAGTAGAGACAGGGCTTCACCTTGTTGGCCAGGATAGTCTTGATCTCCTGACCTCATGATCCACCTGCCTCGGCCTCCCAAAGTGCTGGGATTACAGGCGTGAGCCGCCGCCCCCAGCCCAACCCTTTTATTTTGCTTATGATTTCATGGGTAAGGAAATTGGAAAGGGTTTGGTGGGGCTGTTCTTGTGCGGGGGCCCATCATGCGGTCATCAGCCCAGAGTGCTGGGGCTACAGCATCTCCAGGCTGCATGGGGCTGAATGTCGAAGGTGGTGCACATGGAGGGCTCAGCTGGGCTGTGGATTAGGCGCCCACAGCTGGCCTCACCAGACAGCTGGGCTCTGAGAGGTGTTCCAGGGACCGGCACTCATTACCAGAGATCCAGATAGCCATGTCCTCAGGCTCCTCAGGCACGTGAGTCAACCAGCTGGATGTCAGGACACATCACACATCTTAGGAATTGCTGGGCTTCCTTCCCCTAGGACTTTTCCACTTGCTTTCCTACAATTTGCTACTTTCCAGCTATATATGGAGATTTTTAAGCAATGGAGAGAGAAGTCTGTCCCTATTTATTTATTTATTTATTATTAATTTTTTTTTTTTTTTAAAGAAATAGAGACAGGGAGGCCAGGTGCAGTGGCTCACACCTGTAATCTCAGCACTTTGGGAGGCCGAGGTGGGTGGATCACCTGAAGTCAGGAGTTCAAGACCAGCCTGGCCAACATGGTGAAACCCCAGGTCTACTAAAAATACAAAAAATTAGCTGGGTGTGGTGGTGGGCACCTATAATCCCAGCTTGGGAGGCTGAGGCAGGAGAATCGCTTGAACCTGGGAGGTGGAGGCTGCAGTGAGCTGAGATTGCACCACTGCACTCCAACCTGGGGCAGAATGAGATTCTATCTCAAAAAAAAAAAAAAAGAGAGAGAGAGAGAAAGAAAGAAAGAAGGAAAGAAAGAATGAAGGAAGGAAGGAAAGAGGGAGGGAGGGAGGGAAGAAAGAAAGAGAAAGAAGAGAAGAGAAGAGAAATGAGAGAGATGAAGACAGGCATCTCACTGTGTTGCCCAAGCTGGTCTCGAACTCCTGGATTCAAAGTTCAGGCGATCCTCTTGCTTCAGCCTCCCAAAATGCTGGGATTCCAGGCGTGAGCCACTGTGCCTGGCTCGTCTGTTTCAATTTTATCTTGGACAGCCTCTCTGCATAAGAGAATTCTAGAAAGAAACTGTGCCCCTGTGAAGCAGGAAAGTGGCTCTTCTGTCCAGTCCAGTGTCCCAGCATAAGCTCTTTATGACTAAAATCCGAATCTAAAACCAGAAACCAGATTACTTAGCAAAATGCCATTAAATACAATTTGGGGTACATGTCAATATCTTCTAAGCCCCTTACCAAGCTGTTCTGAATCCCCCCTCCAGCACTGTTCGGTGTCAAGATTACAGCAATTGTGCCCTTCCCTCCCCAAACCCAGCAAAGCTTGGCTCATGGTGGGTGTCTTTGCCTCCCTGGCTTTTTGTGTCTAAAATTGAATGGTGATACTCCAGCGTTGTTGTAGAATTCCACCTGAGTTTTCCCCCACAATTTAGTCATTGCTTAAGGACTAAGGCCTTTATTTTCTTTTCTTAAAATAACTTTTATTTTCAGTGCAGGGGTACATGTATAGGTTTGTTATGTAGGTGTGTTTGTCCATTTTCATGCTGCTGATAAAGACACACCCAAGACTGGGGGCCGGGCGCGGTGGCTCACGCCTGTAATCCCAGCACTTTGGGAGGCCCAGGCAGGTGGATCATGAGGTCAAGAGATCGAGACCATCCTGGCTAACATGTTGAAACCCTGTCTCTACTAAAAATATAAAAATTAGCTGGGCGTGGTGGCACACACCTGTAGTCCCAGCTGCTCAGGAGGCTGAGGCAGGAGAATCGCTTGAACCCGGGAAGTGGAGGTTGCAGTGAGCCAAGATCACACCACTGCATTCCAGCCTGGTGACAGAGCAAGACGCCATCTTAAAAAAAAAAAAAGAAAACATACCTGAGACTGGATATTTATTTATTTATTTATTTATTTTTTTTTTTATTTATTTTTTTACTTTAAGTTCTGGGACACATGTGCAGAGCGTGCAAGACGCCATCTTAAAAAAAAAAAAGAAAAGACATACCTGAGACTGGATATTTATTTATTTATTTATTTATTTATTTATTTTACTTTAAGTTCTGGGACACATGTGCAGAGCGTGCAGGTTTGTTACATCAGTATACATATGTCGTGGTTTGCTGCACCTATCAGCCCATCATCTAGGTTTTAAGTCCTGCATGCATTAGTTATTTGTCCTAATGTTCTCCCTCCCCTTGCCCCCACCTCCCAACAGGTCCCAGTGTGTGATGTTCCCCTCCCTGTGTCCATGTGTTCTCCTTGTTGAACTCCCACTTATGAATGGGAACAAGCAGTGTTTGGTTTTCTGTTCCCGCATTAGTTTGCTGAGAATAATGGTTTCCAGCTTCATCCATGTCCCTGCAAAGGATATGAGCTCATTCTTTTTTATGGCTGCATAGTATTCCATGGTGTATATGTGCCACATTTTCTTTACGTAGTCTATCATTGATGGGCATTTGGGTTGGTTCCAAGTCTTTGCTATGTAAATAGTGCTGCAGTAAACACACATGTGCATATAAGAATGAGTAATTTATAAAGAAAAAGAGATTTAATGGCCTTACAGTTCCACGTGACTAGGGAGGCTTCACAGTCTTGGTGGAAGGTGAAAAGCGTGTCTTACATGGTGGCAGACGAGAGAAAATGAGAGTCAAGCAAAAGGGGAAACTCTTATAAAATCATCATATGTTGTGAGACGTATTTACTACCATGAGAACAGAATGGGGGATGTTCCCATGATTCGATTATCTCCCACTGGGTCCCTCCCACAACACGTGGGAATTATGGGAGCTACAACTCAAGATGAGATTTGGGTGGGGACACAGCCAAACCACATCCACAGGTAAACTCGTGTATATACCCAAAGAAATATAAATCATTATACCATAAAGACACACAGAAGTCCTTCACAGTGTGCAACTTTCAGAGGCTATGGGATAGGGCCACTTCCCAGAAAGGAGAGGGCAAAGGAACTCCTGGTGGAAAGGGGATCAGAGAGTGGGTCTGACGATGTCTAGGTGGTGTCACGCATATGTTCATTGCAGCACTTTTCACAATAGCCAGGATATAGAATCAACCTAAATGCCCATTAATCATAGACTGGATAAAGAAAATGTGGTACATATACACAACATAGAATACTATGCAGCTATAAAGAAGAATGAGATCATGTCCTTTGCAGGGACATGGATGGAGTTGGAGGCCGTTATCCTTAGCAAACTAACCCAGGAACAGAAAACCAAATACTGCATATTCTTACTTATAAGTGGGAGCTGAATGATGAGAATATGTGGATACAAAGATGGGAACAACACACACTGCGGCTGGCTATTCTTTTCTTTTCTTTCGTTCTTTTTTCTTTTTTTTTTTGAGACAGAGTCTCACTCTGTCTTTCAGGCTGGAGTGCAGTGGCATGATCTTGGCTCACCGCAACCTCTGCCTCCTGGATGCAAGCGATTCTCCTGCTTCAGTCTCCCGAATAGCTGGGATTACAGGCCCTCACCACCATGCCTGGCTAATTTTTTATTTTTATTTTTAGTAGAGACGGGGTTTCACCATATCGGCCAGGCTGGTCTCGAACTCCTGACCTCAGGCAATCCACCCACCTCGGGCCCTCAAAGTGCTGGGATTACAGGCGAGAGCAACAACGCCTGGCCTGTTTCTTTTCTAATAAGAGCAACTAGGCTTGCCTTTCTGATCTCCTCACCAGGGGGCATCAGGTAGTGGATTTAAGGAAGCATTTGTTGCAGCACTAAAAACCCATGCCTCTGTAACCCAGAGCCAACCCAGAGTTAAAAATGGAGAGTGAGGATTTTCAACTCTTTCAACAATTTCAAAGTGGTTGGTGCTAGCTATATCTCACTTCATCTCATCATGTCAAACTGAGATTCTACAAACTGGAATCTCTCTTCAGGACTAGCCGGGGCCACTGCTGGGGCAGGGGTCTGCAAACCTTTTCTGTAAAGGGCTAGAGTGCAAATATTTCAGGTTTTGCTGGCTCTGTGGTCTCCGTTGCAACCATTCAACAGTGCTGCTGTAGCAAGAAAGCTGACGCAGACAACACATAAACCAGTGAGTGTGGCTGTGTGCCAATAAAACTTGACAAAACGAGCAGTGGGCCGGATTCAGCCCATGGGCTATTGTTTGCTGACCCCTGGTCTAGTGAAACCAGGAAGTCCAGCGAAAACCTGTGGGTGCAAGTAAAATGCCACTGAGTCAACAGAGTAAAGTTCTAGTCCTAGCACCACCCTGACTAGCTATGTGGCCTGAGGAGTGTCACCCATGTCACTGGTCCTCCTGTTCCTCAGTAAATGCAGGAGATAATTGTAGGGTTTGAGGGGTTTGGGTGCTGAGCAAAGAAAAAGAGATGACCACAAGATGGCAGTAGAATGCACAAGTTTTCTTTGTTCCGAGCCTTGGCAGATTTGCTGGAGGGAGAAGTCCCTCATGGCATGCAAACTTCAGAGGCTATGGGATGGAGAGACTTCCCAGAGGCAGGAGAGCAGGGGGAACCTCTGGTGGAGAGGGGATCAGAGAGGGATCTGACGATGTCTAGGCAATGTTGCTTAGTCCCAAGTAGCTGGGACTACAGGTGTGTGTCAGCATGCCAGCTAATTTTTGTATTTTTTGTGAAGAGAAGGTTTTGCCATGTTACTCAGGCTTGTCTTGAACTCCTGGGCTCAAGTGATCCTCCTGTCTTGGCCTCCCAAAGTGCTGGCATTACAGGTATGAGCCACTGTGCTTGGTCAGGCTCATTCTTTTTTATATATATACACACACACACACACACACACACACACAACTTTAAGTATATATATTACATATATATATAAAATATATATACTTAATTTTTGTGGGTATATAGTAGGTGTATATATTTTTGGGGTACATGAGATATTTTGATACAGGCATGCAATTGAAATAAATACAACATGGGGGATGGGGTATCTGTCCCCTCAAGCATTTATTGTTTGAGTTACAGACAATCCAGTTACACTCTCTAAGTTATTTTAAAATGTAATTAAAGCCAGGTTCATTCTTATTTATTTATTTATTTATTAGCAGAGACGGGGTTTCACCACGTTGGCCAGGCTGGTCTCGAACTCCTAGTCTTGGTCTGTTGCCCAGGCTGGAGTACAGTGGCGCGATCTCGGCTCATTGTAACCTCCGTCTCCCGGGCTCAGCCTCCCGAGTAGCTGGGATTACAGGCACATGCCACCACGCCCGGCTAATTTTTGTATTTTTAGTAAAGATGGAGTTTTGCCACGATGGCCATGCTGGTCTCAAACTTCTGACCTCAGGTGATCTGCCTGCCTCGGCCTCCCAAAGTGCTGGGATTACAGGCGCGAGCCACCATGCCTGGCCGCTAGGCTCCTTCTTAAGCCATTCTCAACTCCGACTTCCTTCCTGACTCCAGGATGGGCAGGTGGCTCAGGGCTTGGTTAATCATAGCCTGTGTTCCCTGCACACAGAAGCTCAGCAGGCTGATGAGGGGCAGTGAGCATTTGGTGGGTCTGTTAGTAGAAGGGTGGCCATTGCTTTTCCACTGGACTGAAACTGGGAAGACAGAAGTGGAGCTGATGGAAGTCACCTGCCTCTATGTAGGGCCCGAGGATGAGACCAATGTGGAGGAAGGCAGGCTCCACACAAGGACAGACTCAGTCCTGTGAACACTGTTTAAACCCTTGCTCCAAGCCTTGTCTGCTGCCAGGCATGTCTGAACTTTTCTGTAACATGAGAAAGTAAAGTCACTTCTTCCTGTAAGCCACAGGGAATCAGGTTGTCTGTAACTCTCAACTGGTATGACACTAACTGTTACATATATTCTTTCTTTTCTTTTTTGAGACAGAGTCTCTCTCTGTCACCCAGGCTGGAATGCGGTGGCGTGATCTTGGCTCACTGCAACCTCCGCCTTCTGGATTCAAGCAATTCTCCTGCCTCAGCCTCCCAAGTAGCTGGGATTACAGGCGCCAGCCACCACATCCAGCTAATTTTTTGGTATTTTTAGTTGAGATGGGGTTTTACCACGTTGGCCAGGCTGGTCTTGAACTCCTGACCTCGGGTGATCCACTCGCCTCAGCCTCCCAAAGTGCTGGGATTACAGGCTTGAGCCACTGAACCCGGCCTTTTTTTTTTTTTTTTTTTTTTGAGACAGTCTTGCTGTTTCACCCAGGCTGGAGTATGCAGTGGCAGGATCTTGGCTCACTGAAAGCTGCACCTCCCGGGTTCACGCCATTCTTCTGCCTCAGCCTCCTGAGTAGCTGGGACTACAGGCGCATGCCACCATGCCCAGCTAATTTTTTTTTTTTTTTTTGTATTTTTAGTAGAGACGGGGTTTCACCCTGTTAGCCAAGATGGTCTCGATCTCCTGACTTCATGCTCCACCGGCCTCGGCCTCCCAATGTGCTGCGATTACAGGCATGAGCCACCGCACCGGCCATCTGTTTCTATTTTTGTAGTAACTACCCTTTAACAGATTAAGAAGTTATACATCTGTTTCTTTTTTTTTTTTTTTTCTAGTAACTACCCTTAAAGTTTTTTTTTATTTTAAACAATGTCTAGAATTAATCAGTCTTTTAATTTTCTCCTCAATAAGACAGGGCTTTTAGTATACTTCAACTTCTCTCCTTTTCAACCAGCCTTCCTGCTGCCTTCACACTAAACTGTCTCCATCCCAAGTTGAAATCTTTTGAAATGTCTTTAGCTTGCAGTTTTCAATAGCACGTTTAAAATTATTCTGCATTAAGAATTATTTAGGCAGACGATTTCTTCTCTCCTCCGTTTCACCTTTCTACCTGTGAAAGTCGTGAGATGACTGGGTCTGGTTTGATTTTATTGTTTATTTTCCACTCACTGGTTACTTGCATCTTATGTTGTCTATTTTCTTTTCTTTTCTTTGAGACAGGGTTTCACTCTGTCACCCAGGCTGGAGTGCAGTGGCACAATCACAGCTCACTGCAACCTCCACCTCCCAGGCTCAAATGATCTTCCTGCCTCAGCCTCCTGAGTAGCTGAGACCACAGGTGCATGCCATAAAAATAAAAATGGCTCATTTTTATTTTTATTTTTGGTAGAGATGGGATTTCTCTATGTTGCCCGGGCTGGTCTTGAACTCCTGGGCTCAACTCATCCCCCTACCTTGGCTTTTCAAACTACTGAGATTACAGGCATCAGCCACTGCACCTGGCCTTTATTTTCTTAAGTTCATTAATTTTTTTGTTTTGTTTTATTGGAGTAAATCCTTAACTAATTTGTTTGAAAAGGTTTATGAATGTTGAAGTCTTTGAGTCTTGGTATATCTGAAAGTGTCTTTATTTTGATGTCATACTGAAGTCGTACTTAAAGAGTAGCTTTTGACTGTGTATAAAATACTAAGTGGTTTTTTTTTTTTTTTTTTTTTGATAGAGTCTTGCTCTGTCGCCTAGGCTAGAGTGCAGTGGTGCGATCTCGGCTCACTGCAACCTCTGTCTCCTGGGTTCCAGCAATTCTCCTGCCTCAGCCTCCCGAGGAGCTGGGATTACAGGTGCCAGCCACCACGCCCAGCTAATTTTTGTATTTTCAGTAGAGATGGGGCTTACACCATGTTGGCCAGGCTGGTCTTGAACCCCTGACCTCAAGTGATCCACCCACCTCGGCCTCCCAAGGTGCTGGGATTACAGTCATGAGCCACCGTGTCTGACCTAAAATGTTAAATTCAAAATAACTTTTGTCTCCAAAACGTCTGAGGTTACTGCTCTGTTGTCTTCCGGCATCCATTGTTCCCAGTGAGGAGGCAGAACCCAATTTAATTTTTGCTTCTTTGTAGGGAAGTTTTCCTCTCCTCTCCCCTCACGTCCCCTCCCCTCACGTCCCCTCCCCTCCCCTCCCCTCCCCTCCCCTCTTTCTTTCTTTTCGGCAGAGTCTCACTCTGTTGCCCAAGCTGGAGTGCAGTGGTGTGATCTCGGCTCACTGGAACCTCCACCTCCTGGGTTCAAGGGATTCTCCTGCCTCAGCCTCCCGAGTAGCTGGGACTACAGGTGTCCACCACCACGCCCAGCTAATTTTTGCATTTTTAGTAGAGGCAGGGTTTCACCATGTTTGCCAGGTTGGTCAACAACTCCTGACCTCAAGTGATCTGCCCACCTCAGCCTCCCTAAGTGCTGGGATTACAGGCGTGAGTCATCGTGCCCGGCTGGGAGGTTGTTTTCTTTTTCTCTCTCTTTCCTTTCTCTCTCTTCTCCCTCCTTCTCTCTCTCTCTCTCCCCTTCTCCCTTTCTCCTCTCCTTCTCCTTTCTTCTCCCTCTCTCCTCCCTCTCTTCTCTCTCTCCTCCCTTTCCCCTCTCTCTCCTATTCCCTCTCTTTTCCCTGCTCCCCTCTCTCTTCTATTCCCTCTCTCCTCCCTCTCCCCTCTCTCTCCTATTTCCTCTCTTTTCCCTGCTCCCCTCTCTCTCCCTCTGCTTTGGATTTTTTTTTTTTTTTTTTTGAGACCGAGTTTCACTCTTGTTTCCCAGGCTGGAGTGCAATGGCGTGATCTCGGCTCACTGCAACCTTTGCCTCCCAGGTTCAAGTAATTCTCCTGCCTCAGTCTCCTGAGTAGCTGGGATTACAGGCGTGTGCCACCACGCCTGGCTAATCTTTTGTATTTTTAATAGAGACGGAGTTTCACCATGTTGGCCAGGCTAGTCTTGAACTCCTGACTTGAGGTGATCCACCTGCCTCGGTCTCCTGAAGTGCTGGGATTATAGGTGTGGGCCACTGCGCCCAGCCCGCTTTGAAATATTTTGGAACTTACTCTTCATCCCCGTTGTTGTGAAATCTCCCAGCGCTGCCTGTAAGCGCTTCTCTGTTTCACTCACTGCGATCAGCTTCCAGTGAACTCATCCAGTACAAATACTTGTGTCTTCATTTATCTTCGGGTAGTTTTATTTCACTATTAATTTTCTGTCTCTCCTCTGTTCTGTCAATCCTCCACACAGGAAATTCACATGAGATGCCTTTGGGAGTGGCTTGATTATTGGGGCCATAATTAATTTTCAGGTGCATTGATCTACTCCTCACCTGCTCTGTTGCGCTCCATGTTGGAACCATCATTTTAAATTTCTGAGGGTCTTCATGGGTCACTTTTCTTTATTCATCACCCTCCACACAAACATACATGCTCTCCCCTCACCAGGCATTGCTTTACCTGTGGAGACAAAAAATACGAAAACCAGAAACCTTCTCAGTGTTAATCCAGTATTTCAGAGAACTTGGACATCACGCATTCATAGTTGGCCTTCACTTTGGTCATGCATAGTAAGGTCAGAAGAAAGGAACAGAACTGGAAGTGATACTGTTTTTGTTTGTTTGTTGCTGTGTGACAGAGTCTCACTCTGTCCCCCAGGCTGGAGTGCAGTGGCGCGATCTCGGCTCACTGCAGCCTTCGCCTCCCGGGTTCAAGTGATTCTCCGGCCTCAGCCTCCCGAGTAGGTGGGACTACAGGTGTGCGCCACCATGCCCGGCTAATTTTGTATTTTTAGTAGAGACGGGGTTTCTCCATGTTGGCCAGGCTGGTCTTGAACTCCTGACCTCAGGTGATCCACCTACCTTGGCCTTCTAAAGTGCTGGGATTACAGGCATGAGCCACTGTGCCCAGTTATTCATTAAAAAAAAAAAAATCCTGCCAAGGGTAAAGTTACCAATCTTGCATCTCACTTTGAACTTGAGCAACACAAGACTTCCTCTTCTCCCCAAAGTGGGACAAACGAACTAAATAGACGTTTTCTGAAATGCTTTACGACCTCTACTCTGCAGTTCCCCTTGTCGCACAGCTCTGTCAGTGAGTCTAAATTTAGATTGTCGCCTGTTACGAAACCAGGACATTCCATTTTTGTTCAAACAGGAATGACACAGAAGTCAGTTCAGCTGCTTTTAATTCATAAAACAGATGCAAATGTATCTGAGGAGATAAAAGCCGTTAATTGCAGTGTTACTTATAATGGCACAGATTGGAAACAACCAAAGTGGCCAAAAGCAGGAGAGAAGAAAATGAATCATGGTGTACTCAATCAAAGAATATTATGTAGACATCAAAAATGACAGCTACGAAGGCTGAGGGGCAAGATGGGAAGTGCTAATAGGAGGCTACATGAAAAACAGGACATAAAATTATACGTGTGCTACTATGACAGTGACGAATATGTCAAATGCACTGAAAAACAGGAAAAAATGAAAAACGGTAGTGAATCAGGATGCTTTTCATGGGGAAGTTTTTTTTTTGTTTGCTTTGTAAAGCCAAACTTTTGCCATGTGAGATAACTTTTAAAAGATTAAATTATTAAGAGAAAGAGAAATAGAGAAAGAGAAAAAAGAGAAAGAGAGAAAAAAGAGAGAGAGAAAGAAAGAGAGGCCGGGTGCCATGGCTCACGCCTGTAATCCCAGCACTTTGGGAAGCCGAGGTGGGAGGATGGCTTGAGCCCAGGAGTTCAAGACCAGCCTGGGCAATATAGGGAGACCTTATCTCTACAAGAAACAAACAAAAAACAAAACCAAAAATTAGCCAGGCATGGTGGTGTGTGCCTACGGTCCCAGCTGCTAGGAAAGCTAAGGCAGGAGGATTGCTTACGCCTGGGAGGCAGAGGTTGCAGTGAACCAAGATTGCACCACTGCATTCTAGCCTGGGCGACAGAGCAAGACCCTGTTTAAAAAAAAAAAAAAAAGGAAACAAACAAAAAAAAAAGGGAGAGAGAGAGAGAGAGAAATAAAGAGAGGAAAGAGAAAAGAAAAAGAGAGAGAGAAATGTATCCATAATATATACAGAGAGTAAAAGGAAAAGAGAGAGCCAGAATTGAAATGATGGTGTTTGAGTAAACACTGCAATAGAGTTTGTTTTTGTTTTTGTTTTGTTTGTTTTTGAGATGGAGTCTCGCTCTGTTGCCCAGGCTGGAGTGCAGTGGTGCGATCTCAGCTCACCGCGAGCTCTGCCTCCCGGGTTCAAGCAATTCTCCTGCCTCAGCCTCCCGAGTAGCTGGGACTGCAGGCATGCGCCACTATGCCCGGCTAATCTTTTGTATTTTTAGTGGAGACAGGGTTTCACTATGCTGGCCAGTCTGGTCTTGAACTCCTGACCTTGTGATCCACCTGCTTCGGCCTCCCAACGTGCTGGGATTACAGGCGTGAGCCACCGCGCCTGGCCACAATAGAATTCTTTAAAGTTAGGGTGGCCTAGTGGGTGTGGCCTTTGGGCCAACTCAATGCACAGTTCCTGCTGCTTCTCCACCTGGATGCGTCCTAAGAGTGGATGTGCGAGTGGAATGCTCGTCATGCCCTGGCCTCTTTAGTGACGCAGTGGCTCACGCTGATCCGACCAGAGCTGCACGCAGTGGGATAAGCTTGCTGCTATTTGCCACCACTGATGGCTCAGGGCTTAGCATGAACTCTAACAATTTCTAGCCTCTCTGAGTTAAAATAAACTTCCTATTACTCAGGGTATGATTCAGGAACTAGAATCTTCCTCTTTGTTCTGTATAGGTGGCCTGGCATTTGGTGACACTCTTTGGATATTGGAGGCAGAACAAGCTTGACAATTTTGCCAGTGGGAGCCTCTGGCCTCTGAAGGGAGGCAGCCTCCACCAGGACGTACCCTCTGGGGTGCTGGGCTGGGGTTTCAACACAGCTACTAGAGAGAGAGTGCTTTTGAAAAGCAGCTACTGCCGGTGAGGAGGTAGGACCCAATTCAATATTCATTCCTTTGTGGGCAAGTTGTTTTCGTTCTCTCTCTTTCCTTTCTCTCTATTTTATTTTATTTTATTTTATTTTATTTTATTTTATTTTATTTTTATTTCATTTCATTTCATTTTTATTTTATTTCATTTTATTTTATTTGATGGCGTTTCACTCTTGTTGCCCAGGATGGAGTGCAATGATGTGATCTCAGCTCACTGCAACCTCCATCTCCTGGGTTCAAGTGATTCTCCTGTCTCAGCCTCCCGAGTAGCTGGGATTACAGGTGCATGCCACCACACTCAGATAATTTTTGTATTTTTAGTAGAGATGGAGTTCATCATATTGGTCAAGCTGGTCTCAAACTCCTGACCTCAGGTGATCCACCCGCCTCGGCCTCCCAAACATGAACCACCACGCCCGGCCCCTCCTTTCTCTCTCTTCTCCCTCTCCCTCTCTCTCTTCTCCCTCTCCCTCTCTCTCTTCTCCCTCTCTTTCCTCCTCTTTGTCTCTCCTCTCTCTTTCTTCTCTGTCTTCTCTCTCTCTCCTCCCTCTTCCTCCTCTCCCCTCCTCTCTGTCTCCCTCTCTGTCTTCTCTCTGTCTCTCTTCTCTCTCCTCTCCTCTTTCTCTCCCTTTCCCCTGCCTCTGTCTCTCTCCCTCTCTGTTTTGGAATCTTTTGGGACTTCCTTTTCATCCCTGTTGTCGTGAAATTTCTCAGTGCTGCCTGTCCGTGCTTTTCATTCACTGGGATCAGCTTCCAGTGAACTCATTCAACACGAATTCTACTGACTAGTATTGCTATTGAGCTGTGAGCTCCGGTTGAAATGGAATGCCTGACCCATGGAGGCCCGATTCCAATTTCTCTGCTTGATACACCTAGTTTAGGTGATTGGTCAAGGAGCTCAGGACTGAATTCCAGGTCTGACAAGTCAGAAGCGCCCACAAAACCTTCCCTGTCTGATGGACTTGGGGGCATTGAAGACGGCTGTTGGCTGAGCCCCAGAGGTAACTCAGCCTTCCATGACAAAGTGGCAGCTCTCCCTGTGGGACAAATTGTGTCTCCCTTTCTGCTTCCTGAAGCAAAGCCCAAGTGACCAGCTCTTTGGGGGCCTTTTGTTCACAAAGATTCCCCTAAGTGCCTGAGTCTGGCTGAGCTGAAACCCAGTGATGTCTGTGCCGGCCATCCAGTCTCCGCCGAGCAGAACCTGTAGAGGCCACGGCCACTTAGCAGGTGGAGCTCAGGCTGCTAGACCATGGCAGATCCAAGACAGCCTGTTAGGGGTGGGAACTGTGGAAAGAGACAGTTGTCCCTGGTGGAGCAGACTGGGTCACTCATGCAGATGGCCCGGCACTGGCTGTGAGAGGAGAGGCAGGCGTCCTGCAGGATAATGAGGGCTGTATTCGCTGAGCGCCTGCTGTGTGCTCTGATGAGGCCCATGGGAAGCAAGCAGTCGAGAGAGACTGTAACTCGTTTTCAAGTTTTCACAAATGAGGCTGCTGTGAACATGTGTGCTCTGGCCTCCTATGTACGGGGGCTGGTGTAGAGTCAGAGAGGGAGAACTCTTGGATGGAAGGGTAGGAGAATTTGCTTTTTTTTACAAATGCTGATAAATTGTCTTCCAAAGCGGGATGTGAGCGTTCCCATCTCCCTATACTTAAAAAAAAATCGAGATAGGATGTTGCTCTGTCACCCAGGCTGGAGTCTTGTGGTGTGATCATAGCTCACTGCAGCCTCAACCTCCTGGGCTCAAGTGATCCTCCCACCTCAGCCTCCTGAGTAGCTGAGACTACAGGCACATGCCATCATGGCTAATTATTTTGTCTTATTATTATTATTATTTTTGTTGAGACAGGGTCTTGCTGTGTTGTCCAGGCTTGTCCTGAACTCCTGGACTCAAGCAATTATCTTGTCTTAGTCTCCCAAAGTGCTGTGACCACAGGTGTAAGCCACTGCACCTGGCTCCTGTGCTTTTTAACGTAGGATTTGAGACATATTTTAACTGAAGTATACAGCATTTGACTTATGATTTTTTTTTTTTTGAGATGGAATTTCGCTCTTGTTGCTCAGGCTGGCGTGCAATGGCATGATCTTGGCTCACTGTAACCTCCACCTCCCGGGTTCAAGTGATTCTCCTGCCTCAGCCTCCCGAGTAGCTGGGATTACAGGCATGCACCACCATGCCCGGGTAACTTTTGTATTTTTAGTAGAGATGGGGTTTCTCCATGTTGGTCAGGCTGGTCTCGAACTCCCGACCTCAGGTGACCCACTCACCTGGGCTTCCCAAAGTGCTGGGATTACAGATGTGAGCCACTCCACCTGGGCCTGACTTATGTTTTATTATACAATGTTTTTATTTAAAAACTCTAGTTTTGGCCTGGCATGGTGGCTCATGCCTGTAGTTCCAGCACTTTGGGAGGATGAGGTGGGTGGATCACCTGAGGCCAGGAGTTCAAGATCAGCCTGGCCAACATGATGAAACCCCATCTACTAAAAATACAAAAATTAGTCGGGCGTGGTGGCACATGCCTGTAATCCCAGCTACTCAGGAGGCCGAGGCAGGAGAATCGCTTGAACCCAGGAGGGGGAGGTTGCAGCGAGCTGAGACAGATCTCACTCTGCCACACCACTGCACTCCAGCCTGGGCAGCAGACCCAGATCTGTCTCAAAAACAAAAACAAAACTCCCAGAAAACAACCAACTCTAGTTTTGTCTAATACTTGATGCATTGCTTTAAAACAATTAGATTAACATATAATAATTGTACATATTTATGGGGTACATAATGATGTTGCAATACCTATAATTTATAGTGTTCAGATCAGAGTAATTAGCATATTCATGATCTCGAACATTTAGGATTTCTTTGTGTTGGGAGCATTCTGTATACTCCTTCTATTGATTTGAAACCACATAATATATTATTGTTAACTGTAGCCATCCTACAGTGCTGTAAATACTAGAACTTACTTCTCCTATCTGGCTGTAATTTTGTGTTCTTTAACAAATCTCGGTGGGGCATAGTGGCTCTTGTCTGTAATCCCAGCGCTTTGGGAGGCTGAGATGGAAGGATTGCTTGAGCCCAGAAGTTCAAGACCAGGCTGGGTAACATAGCAAGACCCTGTCTCAACATAAACTGAAACAAACAAACAAACAAACAAGAACAACAAAAAACTAGCCAGGCACGATGGTGTGCACCTGTAATTCCTGCTACTCTGGAGGCTGAGGTAGGAGGATGGTGTGAGCCCAGGAGTTCAAGGCTGCAGGGAGCTATGATTGTGCCATTGCACTGCAGCCTGGGTGACAGAGTGAGACTCTAACTCTTAAAAAACATAAAACAAACCCCAAATCCAGAAATCTCTCCCTATTCCCTCATTTTGATGCATTTTTTTTTTTTGACAGAGTTTCACTTTCATCACCCAGGCAGGAGTGCAGTGGCACAATCTCCACTCACTGCAGCCTCCACCACCCAGGTTCAAGTGATTCTCCTGTCTCAGCCTCCCAAGTAGCTGGGATTACTGGCGTGAGCTACCATGGCTGGCTAATTTTCGTATTTTTTAGTGGAGACGGGGTTTCACCATGTTGGCCAGACTGGTTTCGAACTCCTCACCTCAGGTGATCCTCCCACCTCTGCCTCCCAAAGTGCTGGGATTACAGGCGTGAGCCATCGCGCCCAGCCTGATGCATAGCTTTTTACTTGGAAACATTTACTGAGTACTTACTGGGTGTCAGGCACTGTCCTAGGTGCTGAAAACTCAGACAGGTGCATAGGGGGACGCAAACAAAGACCTTTCCTGGTGAAGCTTCCACTAGAAGTGGATGAGGCAGCAGCAAAGATGCAGGGTTCTAATAACTGCAGTCCCTTTCACAGGATGACAGGCAGGGACAGGAGTTATGCAGAGATGTGAACTAGAGTCAGGGGTGGAGAGGGGATGCGATTTTGGGACAAGAAAAGCCTCTCCAATCTCATGACGTGGGAGCAAAGATCAGAATGAAGTGATCAATATCAAAGGATCCATTTTTGCTGACTAAGTGAATTAGAGTTGCATATAAAAATTTCCACCACAGCAACACCTATCTAAGACACATCACAACTGCCCCTTGTGTTCCATCACACCTGGCCCCAGCCAGCTGCTGCTGACAGAGGAGCATGCACTTGGACTGACCTCACATCCCCTCTGGACCAAACTGAAGACATTTCCCATGCCAATGAACAACGGGGCTTGTTTTAACCCCCCCCCCTCCACACACACACACCTATGAGCTCATTCTGCTGCAACCACAACACTGTTGATCAATCCTCGATTAGCACAACCAGCAGGGTCCCCTATCCAGAATGTAAATGTTGTGTTATGCTCAGTGCATTTCTTCAGGAGCTCTTCCTCCTTTGCTTGCATCTGAATAGATTCAGCTCTGCATTTTTAAAAAACAAGCTCTGGTCATTTTTCTTTATTCTTTCCCAGTCTTTATTGTGACTGATCTCACTGCATAGTAGCACCCACGCTATTCTTATCCCTTCGGTGCCTGTTACCCTGAAGTTGTGTCATGAACAATGACCAGAAATGAAAACAAACTTTCAAAAGCCTTCCAAGTAGTCCTTTTTTTTTTTTTTTTTTTTTAATCACAGAGGAAGCCAGAAAAAAAAATCACTTTGACATTCAGGAAACAAGATAGAATTTACTTTCTGTAGCAGAGGAACTGTTGGGAGATTTCTGATGCCCTTTCAGCTGTCTTCGTTTCTAAGGAATGATTTTTGGTACCAGCCAAGTATCCAGTGAGCTATTCTGGACACTCAGTCAATTGGAAATGTATGAAGTTAAGAGTTGAGTCACTACTCAACAACTTTTGTTCATAATGCTGATGGTCACGGTTAATGTAATACCATTAGACAAAGCATGTATTTTGTCTTAATATTCTGTAGTATTACATTCACAAAATTCGATAAACACACATTCATAAAAAATACTGTCTAATGCCTAGTGTACTTCAAAGTAAAGTCTATACAATATAAATGTAACCTGGTAGGGTGTGGTGGCTCATTCCTATAATCCCAGCACTCTGGAAAGCTGAGTTGGGAGGATCACTTGAGTCCAGGAGTTCGAGACCAGCCTAGGCAATATATCAATACCCCATATCTACAAAAAAAAAAAAAAAAAAAAGATAAAATAATTAGCCATAGTGGCATGTGCTTGTAGTCCCAGCTACTCAGGAGGCTGAGGTGGGAGGACTGCTTGAGCCCAGGAGATTGAGGTTGCAGTGAGCTATGATTGGATCACTGCACTCCAGCTTAGGCAACAGAGTGAGACCCTGTCTAAATGGGTGTGTGTGTGTGTGTGTGGTGTGTGCATGCATGTGCATGTGTGTGTGTAATCTATATATTAATTATAGTACATTATACTAAATCAAATTATAGTCTGATGTGGTTTGGCTCTGTGTCCCCACTCAAATCTCATCCCCCAATTGTAATC
The DNA here is from genome assembly GCF_003255815.1 of Theropithecus gelada. Classification (NCBI taxonomy): domain Eukaryota; kingdom Metazoa; phylum Chordata; class Mammalia; order Primates; family Cercopithecidae; genus Theropithecus; species Theropithecus gelada. Next base: position 53,748,331 of record NC_037670.1, on the reverse strand, counting down.
CCCAGGGGTTGAGGGAGGGACCTGGTGGGAGGTGATTGGATCATAGGGGTGATTCCCCCATGCTATTCTCATGATTGAGTGAGTTCTCATGATATTGAGTGAGTTCCATGAGATCTGATGGTTTAAAAGTGTTCATCATTTCCCAGTTTAAAAGTGTTCATTATTTCCCTCTTCACTCTCTCACTCTGCTGCCATGTAAGACGTGCCTTGCCTCCCCTTACCCTTCTGTCATGATTCTAAGTTTCCTGAGGCCTCCCCAGCCATGTGGAACTGTGAGTCAGTTGGGCCTCCTTCCTTTATAAATTACCCAGTCTCAGGAAGTTCTTTACAACAGTGTGAGAAGGGACTCATACCTAGTCATAGGGTGACTTAGTAGTTTGATTATCTTGATCATTGGAGGTGTAGCTTTATATCAGATGGAATGAGTAGAAATCCAATTTGATTGCTAAAACAACTGGGATTTCATCCACCATAATTTTGCCCAGTGAATAGGTTGAAACTATGTTTCTGGAGCTTTGATGTGCATATCAGTGGAATCACATGGGGATCCTATTAAAATGCAGAATCTGACTCAGAAAGTCTTGGGTGGGACCTGGGAACCTGCATTTCTAGCCAGCTTCCAGGTGATGCAGATTGTTTTAGCTCATGGATTCCACGCCAAAGGATGGGGGCTACATCTTCCTGTGTGGTGTGCTTGGAGACACTGGTAGGCCAAGCAGGGGTTGCAGGGCTTGAGGACTCTCTCTCAATTATTATACAATGTTTTTATTTAAAAAACTTGGCTGGGCATGGTGGCTTACGCCTGTAATCCCAGGACTTTGGGAGGCTGAGGCAGGTGGATCACTTGACGTCAGGAGTTCGAGACCAGCCTGACCAATATGGTGAAGCCCCGTCTCTACTAAAAATACAAAATTAGCCAGGCATGGTGGCACACACTTGTAATCCCAGCTACTTGGGAGGCTGAGGCAGGAGAATCGCTTGAACCCAGGAGGTGGAGGTTGCAGTGAGCCAAGATCGTACCATTGGACTCCAGCCTGGGCAACCAGAATGAAACTCTGTCTCAAAAAACAAAACAAAACAAAACCCCCCCCAAAACAAAGAAAACCTAAAAAACCCCCAAAAATCTCTAGTTTTGTTTAATATCTGTTTTTAAAAACATCAAATTACCGTGTAATAATTGTACATATTTATGGATACATAATGATGTTGCCATACGTATAATTTATAGTGATCAGATCAGAGTAATTAGCATATTTATTCATAATCTCAAGCATTTACCATTTGAGGGCCTGGAAGCGACTAGAGTTTCCAGGCTGGTCCTCTCCAGCCAAGAACAGCCTCACATCTTGACGCCAGTACTTCCATTTTTTTTGTGTGTGTACTGTAATGAAGTCAGCAGCACCTTTGACCTTTAGACCCTAAACCATCAGTATCTGTTAGAAGTTTTTAAATTTCAAGGGACAGAAAAACACAATTCAGAATTACTTTGATGAAAAGGAAATGTATTGGTTCCTGCAATTGCAAAGTCCAGGAATAGACCTGGCTTTAGGCATTCCCATGATGTCATCTGGAGAGATGGGATCTCACTCTGTTGCCCAGGCTGGAGTGCAGTGGTGCAATCATAGCTCACTGCAGCCTTGAATGCCTGGGCTCAAGCAGTCCTCCTGCCTCAGCCTCCCAAGTAGCTGGGACTGCAAGCACATGATAGCACGTCTGTTATCTTTTAAGTTTTTTGTGGGGACGAGATCTCGCCATGTTGCCCAGGCTGGTCTCAAACTCCTGGGCTCAAGCAATCCTCTTGTCTCAGCCTTCCAAAGCCTTGGGATTACGGACGTGAATCACGTGTGCCTAGATTCTATATTATTTTAGCTTCACTTGCCTTCGAGAGGAGGCTGGTTTCCTTATATTCTCACATTCTTAGACTCCCATTCCTGTTCATTCGCTGTGATCAGCTTTCAGTGAACTTATTCAACACAGATACTACTACTGACTAATATTGCTACTGAGCTCTGGTTGGAATGGAATGCCTGACCCATGGAGGCCTAATCCTGATTTCTCTCCCTAGTTTAGGTGGTTGGTCAAGGAGCCTGAGATGGCTGGGGCACCTCTCAAGGTCACGATTGCTGGGTCCCACCCTCAGGGTTTCTGATTCAGTAGGCTTGGGTAGGGACCAAGAACTTGTATTTCTAACAAGCTCCTGGGTGATGCTGTAGCTGCCAGTCTGAGAGCCATGCTTTGAGGACCCCCTCCCTCCAAGCATCCTATTTTCTTTCTCCTTTCTTTCTTTCTCTTTCTTTCTCTCTCTCTTTCTCTCTTTCTTTCCCTCCCTCCCTCCCTCCCTCTCTCTCTCTTTCTCTTTCTTTCCTTTCTTTCTTTCTTTCTTTCTCTTTCTTTCTTTCTTTCTTTCTTTCTTCTTTCTTTCTTTCTTTTTCTTTCTTTCTTTCTTTCTTTCTTTCTTTCTTTCTTTCTTTCTTTCTTTCTCTCTTTCTCTCTTTCTCTCTCTCTCTTTCTTTTTCTTTCTTTCTTTCCTTCCTTCTTTC